>NW_006239585.1:23577-29644 GCF_000226075.1 Solanum tuberosum | reverse complement strand
AAGAATATTACAAGCTTCCGAGTACTGAAATCAGCCAGCTCATGCTTCACACAACTTTCAAGACATATAGCAAATTAGTATATTACAAAACTTGGGTTTGGCTTCACACAACTTTCAAGACATATAGCAAAATCAGTATATTACAAAACTTGGGTTTACACACCCCAAAAAGATAAAAACGTATAACCATATTTATATTACAACCCATAGTGACATAAGTCCCAAGGTTTATACAAACTATATATGCCTATATGCAAATGTGATCTTCCTTAAGGCTTTCAAAATCTCCATCTTCAATGGCCAGCTTCAAGCATCATCATGAACAGCCCCTACGATAGAAACAACTATCGCTAAGCATATAGCTTAGTGGTGCAAAACTATAGTTTCGGAGCCATCCGATTCTCAAAACAAACTTTCCCAAGTCATGAGCAACATAATTGAACATAATTAATAAATCAAGTAACAATATATAAAGAGTATCAAGTTTTATATTTAAAGATCCAAATGTTAAGAACGCTCATAGCACAGTTTTTCAAGAGATTCAACAACAAGGTTCACCCAATAAATACATCATGTCGTCACACTAAGCACGAGAAGGTATCAAGAAGGGTCAAAACCCAATAATCAAGAGAACCAAGAACCATATTAGAAATGGCTTTCTAGTTCGTACTTAAAATGGACAACTTCCATTCTTAAGATGAACTAAAAATCCAGAGTCAAGATGGCAAATGATCCGAACCAAGAGGCATGCCAAGAGTGACGAAGTCACAGCCACAAGAAGGACAAGGTTCCAACAAGAGTGCTAAGTGATCAACAATCCGTACAAGTGGGCGAGTTACACAAGCGTCTTTAATGTATTAAAGAATACCAATACGACAATGCAAAGTGACAAGAGGTAACCAAGGTACCAAAGTAACTCTCAGATATACCAGCAGGTAAAACGAGTACAAGTATAAGTTTATACACAAACCTCCGTGCTTTAGCAAAGAAACAGTCCAACACAACTTCGCGAGTTCAAACCGTAGACCAACCAACGTTTCAAGGTCCTCAACTTGTTCACAAGTATATACAACCTTAAAAATACAATTAAATAACTTCTTTAATTCCTAGCAGCTCAATAATTTCAAAGTAAAACAGGATTATCATCACAAGTAAGCTTAGCCTATACAAATACGACTATCCTCCCAAACAGTAATTCAGGCCAGCGTAGTACCTCATGTCGCAACTTAGATTTGAAAAAGAAAACGGCAAAACTAGACTGTATATCCTTCATGAAAGATGTAGGTAAATATCTTAAGGTTGCAAAAAATCAACAATAACCGTAAAATATATTTTGTACAAAAAGATATCATCGATACACTAACAGTTGTTCATACAGGATTTCTAACTCCGAAATCTGGACATAACTTGTCATATGTTGCGTCCCATATTTCGAATCCATAACAGCTAAATTAGAGTTTTACATAAACTTAAGAGTTGCAGGTATATGAATTAGCTTTCCACAACATATTTATTGACTGAAAACGGAGTTTTACAGAACGAGATATGCTTAATCTACTAAACGCTACCCAGCTCAAAAACAGGTTTTACTAACTTTACCCAAAAGAGAAGAGTGTAACTCGATTTCCAGCCAAAAGGACCAAGATTTTCTCTTGTGATCTTGAAGAACAACAGGTTATATAATGTTCTAAGGGACTTATACTTCAGCTGAGACGAATTTCCTAAGAGGAGGTGTCAAAATATAGTAACACAAGAGGTGCTTATCATATACACAGCTGTCCCTAAAAGTTGGCTGCCCAAATAATTATGTGCTGCCCAATTGCATACATATACACCTATATATATATATCCTTCACCTCCTTTTAAAGCTATACATATTTCTAATTAAAACATTACGCAAATACCCCCATACAATACATTAAATTACGATGACAATTATTTTTAAGCAAGGTTGCAAATATAACATTATTTCAAGTTCCCAAAATGAGAATAAACAGATTGTAGTAATTAAGCAGTGGTTTATTGACACGCGACTCTTGTTAGCATTTTTGGGGTGTTACATCTCATATCCTTTATCTTTTTCGGTAGGTGGTTGTGTACTTCCACGAACAAACGAGAGTTTCTCTTTTTCAGCAATATTCATCTCTATGATTTGAGATCACATATCATAATTTGTTTCATTTAGAATAATTCCTGCAGTGAAAGAGGAATTTTCAGATTGAGTGATAATCGGGGTAGAGTTAGAAGCATCTGATTTGCCCATGGCGCTGATACCAAGTTCAAATCTTGAACATAGTATTTCTTTTTGTATTCTATTATTTCTCAAAGCAGGCATGTACATGATTATATAACTACTACTAAGTTACAATATATGGAAAGAATTAATATCTTCCTACTTTACAAAGATTACTAGAATCGAGTTCCTATTTTAAAATATTACAGAATCAAGTCCTAAAATATCTCTACAGTTGTATCTTTTACATATCTTTCTGATTTGATTCAATGCTCTAAAGTGAGTCTAATAATCTATTATTAATTTTATCACTATATATTTAATGTATAATTGATCTATTTAACTTTATTTTTATGTTATTTTAAATTTTAATTCAAAGAAGTCTTCCTTTTGAATTGCTGCAAAAATTGTCTGTTTGAAACTTGACCATGGATGGTCATACTTGGATTGCAACAATTGTATTACAAAGGTTGATACAGAGGGAGTCAAATGTTATTGTACAAAATGCAATTCTGAAGTTAAATCTGTTATTCATAGGTTTGTATAAGAAATCAACATATTTAAAATATTTTTATTTATTATATAACACAAAATATTATGATTTTAGATAGAGGCTTATCCTCTAACCTTTTTCATGAATTTTTTCTCTCTCTAGAATTATACAAGAATTCGTCAAAGAATTAGCTATCTCAGCTAATTGTTCACAAATTGTTACCATCAAGATGACTGGTGCGCCGACAGATGCTAGATTTAGGCCACCAGATCCTGTTAATGTGATGGAGAAGCAAAATTTACATTCAGCGATGCCAGAATCGTCTTCAGGCTCATCCTACAACTCCTCGCAGGTGAGAGAAGAGGCGATCCACACTGCTCTGGAGAAGGAGTTGGACGGGACTCGTATTAATTTTCCCATGGCTCTTGGTACACGGACTGGAGACAAAGATTCGCAGTCACAAGAGGTACATAATAGTCAAAAATCACACGATTTAACCGTTCCATCAGCAATTAACCCACAGGCGACGGCGGCGATGAACACTGGTGACTCGTTCCAGCGGCGCCTTCAAAATCGAAGACTTGAAGAGGCGCTTCGAACTGACGTTGATATTGGTGATTCTAACCCTAGTCGTGGAGGACATCTCACTGAAGCTTCAAGCACCTTCCATGGAGGATTCGCCGGTGGAGACAATCCTGCAACTCCGTCGACAAATATCGGAAAATTGCCACATGATGAGGATTTGCAGTTCTTGGCACAGATGCAACAACCACACAAGGCTGGAACACGACAGGTTCAAGATGTGGGTCAATCTAGTTATTCTCATATGGACGATTCCATCAAGAAACAAGGCAAGACACAGGTAAACTTCCAAGTGATAAATCTCTTACAAATGTGATTCCTGCGTATACTGTTTCTGAGAATTCTGGTAAGGAGTTCCATAGAAATGAGCTTGATCAATCGAAAGTTTGGGTTAATAAGGAAAAGGCAATCCTAAAGATCTAAGACAGATTCATGGTAAACAGAATAAGGATGATACTCGAATGGATCAACAACAGGTGTATCATTCTATCTTTCCTAGGATTTCTAGCAATTTCGATAGACAGGTTCCTAAATCTAATGTGAATATTGCTAGACCTGAACGAACACCTCCCAATCCTCAAAAAAATGATCAGGTAACTGAGCCTGCACCTTACACAGTAGTACAGACCTATGCTGATCGACTTCGACATAATCAGGCTAAATGTGAAGTTAACATTCACTTGACAACACCTGAAATTACCACTAAACAAGGTTTACCTGTTGTTCTCTATGTTAAAGACGAGATCATTTGCGACTTAGTAGCTGCCTGTAAATTCACTCTCATTGGAAAATTCAGTTACACCATGCCTAAAGTGGATCTTATTAGGAAGAATTTCATTCTTCAGACTCAATTATCTGGTGGAGTTAAGATAGCACATTTTAATTCTAGACATGTGTATATTGACTTGGATAATGAACTCGACTACAATATGGTTTGGACTAAGCAACGGATGAGTATAGCTGGACAGATCATGAGAATTCAAGTGTGGAGTCCTAATTTTAAACCTGCGGAAGAAACTCCTATAGTCCCCATTTGGATCTCATTACCTGAATTACCTTGGCATTGTTATAATAAGGAGTTTGTTTCTAGTTTGCTGTCTCCTATTGGCAAAGTGTTATACTTAGATTCTGCGTCTATTAAAAAGACTAGGGGTAGTCAAGCTAGGGTGAAGGTACAAGTTGATCTTACCCAAAAGAGACCTCCTTATATTTGGATGGGTTATATAGGGGAGGACATTATAGATGGTAGATGGCAGAAAATAGAGTATGATAATATTCCGGACTACTGTTTTTATTGTAAGCACCAAGGGCATTTGGAAACTGATTGTACCATAAGGCAAAGGGATGAGGATAAGAAGAAAAAGGAAATGGAAAATGTGCGAAACAAGAATAATAGAGATGCAGGCAAAAATTCTCAACAACCTAAGGGACACACAGAAGAGGAGCAGCAGGAGACTAATAATCAACAAAACAAACAGCAAAGAGATCCGGAACAGATACAACTTCAACAAGAAGAACATTGGCAAACTCAAAGGAGAAAGAACACTAATCAAATGCAGGTTCCTAGAGGCACCACCAGTAATGCAGATCAGACCACTAAATATGCAGGTAACATTACTATTCCTACACAAAATACCTACATTAATCTTGATGTGCAGGAGACACCACAGGGATTAGAGGTCAGGGATAAACACAAAGGTAACAGCAGTGCTAGAATACCTCAGACTTCGGTACAAAAGCAGCAAGACCAAGGAGACCAAATCAGAATTACAACAACAAATATGGGAAAGGATAACACTAACAAATAGGTACAGGTGGATAACATTCCTATATCTTCAACAGGTAACAATAAAGGAAAAGAAGTTTTTTAAAGGACCAGCAGTCACAGGTATTGACTCAATGCTCCCTTCCCCCCAACCCCTTGATAATGTTGTGAATATTATTGTTGTGGAAGCAGTAGGAGGTTTAGATGGAAAGGGTCAGGAGACACCAATTAATTTGCAGGAAGGGGTTGCCAAAGGAGGGGGGGGTGGGGGAATTGGCTAATGTTGAAATGGAAGTTGAACATAATAGAGACTCTAGAGCACCTGATACCCCTACCACAGATCAGCATAAATCTGGAACTCCTCAATTTATTGATACAGGGCAATCTCAGAGTAGATTTAATAACAAGTCTGGGGACAGATTGAGTAAAAAGAAAAGAGAAGCTATAAAGAAGAGACTGCAACAAAGTGCTGGTATAGATTCAGATGGTACAGGTACTGGTAAACAATCTAAGGCACAAGTCTCTCATAAAGATCAGAATCTCTTAGACTCCAGTCAACATGTTGATGAACAGGATCCTAATTTAATCAATAAGGGTAAATTGACTACTGATGACTATGGGGCAATTAACTCTGATGATGAGATGGACCCTGATAATCAATCTATAGAAGAGTCTGATGAAGATATTGAGGATACCAGGCAGCATACAAGTCAAGTGTTTGGTTCTACCTTGCAGGATAAATGCCCAGATGTTCAAAGAATGACAGAACAACAGGGTTTATCCCCAAGGGGAAGGAAAAAGACTAGACACAATCATAATCAACCTACCACCAGTATGTCTGACACCTCTAGCAGGCCCATGACTAGGTCCAAATCAAAAGGTTTTTAATGATTAGGGCCATTTGTTGGAATGCTAGGAGTATCAACACCAAAGGGTCGCTGGAAAGATTACAAACACTTAAGAAACTTCATCATTTATCCATTATTGCTATCCT
>NW_006239585.1:4395-20998 GCF_000226075.1 Solanum tuberosum | reverse complement strand
AATGAGGAAATTTCATCAGAAATTAAAAAGAGTTTCAGCCACACTTAGCATTTGGTCTAAACAAGACTATGGAGATATTTTTGCTAAGGTTAGGGAGTTTGAAGATAATATCAGGAAATCTGAGGAAGAACTTATGACTAACAACACTGAAGCTTTCAGACAGTCACTGCAGCAGAGGAATGCCACTTATATTAGGTATTTAAAAATTGAAGAATCCATCCTTAAACAAAAGACACAACTTCAATGGTTTAAGGAGGGTGATGCAAATACCAAATACTTTCATGCTTTAATGAGAGGTAGAAGAAAGAGGTTATTTCTACATAAGATTTGTATTGAAAATGAGATATGGGTGCAAGGTGAGGAACAAATTGCTAAGGCAGCCTGTGATTATTATCAACAAATATTCACTGGACAGAATGATCAAACACAAGATTAAAGTTGAAGAGTATATAGGTTGGCAAATCAACTCGGGTAGCTGCTCTTTTTGGTGGGATGATTGGCTAGGAGGAGGTGCCATTGCTAATTATACTTCTTCTGTATCCAGCTTAAATAATGCTACTGTGGCACATTTTCTCGTAGATGGGAAATGGAATGAAAGAAAGCTGAGGCAACAGGTTCCACCTCTTATAATTCCTTATATTTTAAATACTAAAATCCAGTTGGTGCAGAGAATTAAAGATACAGCAGTTTGGAAGCAGACTGAATCTGGAAAATTCAGCATGTTGCTTCCTAAAAATGAGCAGCCTATCAGATTCAAAGATCTTCGACCTATCAGCCTTAGTAATTTTACTAATAAGATAATCTCCAAATTATTGAGCATGACACTAGCTACTTTTTTGCCTTTATATTGCCCACCAATGAAATACTAGCAGCTTTCGGAGTGGAACCAGTGAAATGCTTCTGCTGTCTTAAACAGGGATGGGATGAAGTGGATCACATCTTCATTCAAGGACATTTTGCAGGTCATATTTGGAAGTTTTTTGCAGGTAGCATGGGATTCAAGATTCAGCAAACTTCACTGATTAATCAACTTTTGAGCTGGAATGATATTACAGGGAAGAATGTAGCACACACGACCATTATCAAAACTCTGCCTATAGTTATATGCTGGAATTTATGGAAAAATAGATGTTCAGCCAAATATGGAGGAAAGGTATCTAGTATCCTCAAAGTGAAATATTTGATTTTTAAAGATATGCTTTCACTTCTCCATTCTGCTTTTCCTTACCTACAGCTGCCTGGGAGCTGGCCAGAAGTTGTGGACTGCATTGCAAAATGCAATCAGGATATCAGAATTACGTTGGTAATGTGGAAGACACCTCCTACTAATAAATATAAATTGAATACGGATGGTAGTGCCCTACACAATCCCGGGAAAATTAGAGGAGGAGGCATTCTTAGAGATGATCAAGGAGTTATTATATATGCCCTTGCTGTTCCTTTTGGTGAAGGCACTAATAATCAGGCTAAAGTGCAGGCTGCATGTTATGGATTAAATTGGTGTATACAACATGGTTATAACGATATCTTGCTAGAAGTTGATTCTGAAATATTAACTAAGTGGCTTTTGCAAGTTTCTATTCCTTGGAGAATGCACTAGGTTTATACAGGAATTGAAAACTCTTGCTAACCAACTTGTTTGTTTTGAGTGTTTGCATATCTACAGGGAGGCCTAATAAGTACTGCAGATCTATTGGCCAAACATAGTCATCAAAATGATATTGAACAACATTACTACACTCCGCAACAACTACCTCAGACGCAAGAAGCTGAAAAGGATAAAGCAACCACCTTAATTAACAATAATTTGTTCAACAGTCTAGCCTTTTCAATATCAATGATAGGCAAGGATATTTTATTACAGGACTTACCATCTCTTATGAGATCGATTAAGTCATCACTTGATTCTTACAATGAATTCTTGAGATATATTCTATTCCGATCTAATATGTCTTATTTAGGTATATTAGTTTGTTTAGGTGTATCTTCATTTCTTGTAAGGGGAGAGTCTCCCTCAGTTATGTATTATTAGTACTATGTCTTAAGAGAGGAATCCTCTCTAGGTGCTTAGTTTAATTTACATCTTATTGTATTGGGTGAAGTAGACTAACCTTAGTAGGTAGGTTTACTTCTACCCACCATAGGATTGGAGGTAAGGTACTTGCCCCCCTCCATGTATTTTTGAATTTCATATATGATAAGGCCTGGGGGTGTTGCTCAGCCCCTGAACCCCTCAAGGGTCGTTCTAATAAAAAATAAAAAAATAAAAAAAAAGATAGAGGCTCCAACTGTCTGTTATGGATGGCACTGTATTTATTTCAATATTGCTTTGGAATAAAGAGACTATACAACTACTTGGTAAAACTACAAAAGAGTTGAAAGAAGCATTACTTGAAGATGCCGAAAGTTCTTATCCAACCGAACTTGGTGATTTAATGGAGAAGAAATTTATGTTTAAGATTTTGATCAAGGACTCAAACATTAACAAAAAAGATAATGTCTATAAAAATGTTAATTTCACCTATGATGATGCTCTTTTAAAAGAATATTGTCATCCTGATCTTCAGGACAGTCTTAATGTAAGTGTCTAAACACGAACATATTTGTTTATATTATACATAACAATTTTTAAATTTTGGATAAATTTGTTAATTATGTTTAAAATGTTCAAACAGAAATCACTTTTTGAATGTGAGCAAAGCTATGGTGAAGATAAACTCTTTGAGGTATTCTAACTTAAAATAAGTTACATCTTCTATATTATTTATTAGATTGAAAGCACTTGAAGTACTTGTACTCTTTGTTATATTTTAACTTTAGACTCCAATCAAGAACAACATTTCAGAGTGTGGTACATTATTTAACTACAAAGATATCTACCAAGAATGACTTAACACTTTCAGATTCTAGAATTCCTTTTAAGTTTCAAAGAAGAGAGTTTCCTATAATTGTATCATTTGCTAACAACCTTTTATAATTATAAATAAAACAATTTTTAATATGAAATGAACTCTCATTTTTTTTACTTAGATAGCTAATCTAATTGCTTCAAAGTTCAAACAAACAATTCACATTAAAAATTGTCAAGTACAAGTTACTCCAATTTGATAGGAAAACTAATACGCAATCTCCAAACAAAATACGAAAATTTGTATCAACATAAGCTTATTATAGCTTTGAATAAAATGCATTTACTACTTTATAATTTAAATTAAATTTAAACTATTTGCCCATATCTAACCATCCCAAATAGATCTGAAGGAGACATAACCTGATAAATCTCATAAAAATTAATCCAAAACAAGAACTACTTCATGCTAATATGTTCTTCAATGGAAGCTCTCATTAAAAATGATCAATATAAAAAAATGTCAAAAATTTAACTCACAATTTCATAGAACATTGGATTTTTGACGGAATGATGCTAGATCTGAAAACAAATCCGATCAAATATTTTATGCCATATCTATTAATCTTAACCTACTTGAAGAAAGTCATTTTTATGCTATGTTATCATTTGCATGTTCAAATGTTGAAATTGTAAAATAAACTTTACCATAATTTAGTAGTAGAGATTCATAGTAGAAAGGACAATCAAAGATTTACTAAATAGCTGAAAGAAAGAGCACTCACAGCCAGGGGCGGACATAGATGGACCCTAGGGGGTTCGGCCTCGTTAAAACATTACACTGTATATATAACGTCAAATTCTGATTTCATGCATATATATTACTATATAAGAAGAGTGAATAAAATTCACTCTTCTTTCGACACGTGGCACCATGGCCCACCTACTTTTATATTTGGTTTTTGAATATGGCCCACCTATCACAAATATGGCCCACCTACTTTTATACACTCCTCTTTCATTATATTTTAATTTTTTCCTTTTGAAATAGTACTAAAAAATAAATTTAAAATATTACAAATTCAATTAACTCTCAAAATTTAACGCAAATTGTATAATTAAGACGAAGGGAATAACATTTTGAAAAATTACTATATAATTACTACTCTTCTTATATAGTAATATTTTAATTTTTTCCTTTTTAAATTGTACAAAAAATTAAATTTAAAATATCACAAATTCGATTAACTCTCAAAATTTAACGCGAATTCTATAATTAAGACGAAGGGAATAACATATATTATTTGAAAAATTACTATATAATTACTACTCTTCTTATATAGTAATATTTTAATTTTTTCCTTTTTAAATAGTACTAAAAAATAAATTTAAAATATCACAAATTCGATTAACTCTCAAAATTTTACGCGAATTCTATAATTAAGACGAAGGGAATAACATATATTATTTGAAAAATTACTATATAATTACTACTCTTCTTATATAGTAATATTTTAATTTTTTCCTTTTTAAATAGTACTAAAAAATAAATTTAAAATATTACAAATTCGATTAACTCTCAAAATTTTACGCGAATTGTATAATTAAGACGAAGGGAATAACATATATTATTTGAAAAATTACATTAAGAATACCATAAACCACAATAGTTAACAACTTACAATATTTGAAAAACATATTAACTCTCAAAATTTCACATGTGTCACATAAATTGGGACAAATGGAGTAACATATATTATTTGAAATTACGTTAAGAATATTATTAATCACAACTTAAAGTATTTAAAAATACATAACATATATTATTTGAAAATAATGTAAAAAATATTATAAATCATAATAATTAACAATTTAACGGATATTGTGCCCGTGCTTCCATTTAGAAGTGAGAATGTTTAGGAGCTTAGGGTTAGTCAGTCAATTGACCGATTTGCCCTTCTTCTTCAACTTCCTCTATTTACTACAAAAATAGTACTAAAAATCAATTTAAAATATTAAAATTTTGGTTAATTCTTGAAATTTCACATGTATTGCATAATATAATAGAGTAGTAACATATATTATTTGAAAATTATATAAATAGTACTAAAATATAGTTTAAAATAGTACTAAGAATTTGATTAACTCTCGAAATTTCATATGTACTGCGTAATTGAGATTGAGTGAGAAATATATATTATTTGAAAAATAGAATAAATATGTGATATTATTAGAAAGAGCTTTAATATATATTTTAAAAATTATTTTGTCTTCCGTATATGATTTTCTGCATATATGTGGAGTTTTAAAGTTTTTAACATTTTAATATAGAAATATGATTATTTGAAAATTTTAGTACTTTCTTCATTTAAATTTTTCCTTGTTTTTCTTTTAATTTGTTCTAGATTTAAAAATTACATAAAAAGTACTTAAAATCACAATGTAATAATATAAGATATTAAAAAAACATAATTAAAAATCATAAAAGAAATTTTATTGACTCTTTAATTCCATATTGAAACATAAGAAGTTTGTTTGAAAATAACATAAAAAGTAACGTAAATTAAAGTAAAATAACAACTAAAAATATTGAAGAATCATATAAGAAATTTAGTTGACTTTCGTAAAAGTACCTACGTCACATAAAATGGAACAGAAAGAGTAATATATATTATTTGAAAATGATATAAGAAGTGCTATAAATCACAATAAATTAACAACTTCAAAATATATTTAACAAAATCACATACAAAAAATTATATAACTCTCCAAATTTCATCGGTGTCACATAAATTGAAACAAAGAACTACTCCCAATTTATGTTATTTACTTTCCTTTTTAGTCAGTCCCAAAAGAATGTCACATTTCTATATTAAGTAACAATTTGATTATAAAATTTTTATTTTACCCTTAATGAAATAATTTACAGTCATACAAATTTATATCATTCATTTTGGACCACAAATTTTAAAAGTCTTCATTTCTTTTTTAAACTCCATGGCGAATCAAACTACCTCACATAAAATGAGACGGAGGAAGTAATATACATTGGGCCCGCGCTGGCGCGGGAACCTAATAACTAGTATATATATATATATATATTAAAATGAACCCCTTGAAAACAAAGTACATGCTTGGCTCAGTGGATAAGTAGGTCAAGAAATTCTTCATGGTCATGGGTTCGAATCCCATGGGCAACATTTTCCCCCTCTTTTTTATTAATGCTTTAGAAAATGAAACTTTTTGGGCTTAGACCTTCTTCTTTTTCATTATTTTTTCCTTTTATTCTATTTCTTCTTTTTATTTTGTTTTTGTATAAATTTATTATACACATTATTTTTATTTTTATTTTTCATATCTATTATTCATTTTTGATTCAGTGTAACTCTTTTTTCATATACTAACTTGAATAACTCTTTTTAAAATGATGAATTATATTTAACTTGAAATTGAGATAGAAATATAATTTATATTAAAAAAAAAAGGTAAATTAGATGTAATTGAATGCAGAAAATTAAATATCGTCAACATCCTTTTAAAAATATTAGTAATTTATAGAATTCATGAAATTTCTTTTATATTTTTAATTCTACTTTAGAGAGATGGAAACTAAACTTATTTGATTTATAAGTTTTTTTTTTTTTTATAAATTATGACTAACCTAGTAAATTGAACTATATGAACTAAAAAAATTGACGATGATATTTATTTATCTTCTGAATATGCATTATAATATTAGTAACTCTATTCTTACACACTTTTAGAGAATCCTGACGATTTTCAGAGTAATATATGATTGGATGGATACTAAGTTAAAAATAAAGTAAAACATTGCAAAATAAAAGTATAAAAATGTACAAGAAATTTTAAGAATGCTCGATGGAACATGCTAAAAGTAGAAAGAAATGCTTAATATGGTATGATAAAGTAAGTTAAATTTAGCATGATAAGGTAAATGTCTTTCTTCTCCGTCTGGCTCCCGTTTTCATCATTTAATTTTCACGTGTTTTAGGAATTAACTTATGTAATATTGTCGATCCACTAAAATTATTATCAATGTATTTTTGTCCTCGATATCTTTGATTAGTTTAGTCTTTACTTTTATGAACCAATGAAATATGAATGGTTCTTGTATAAAGAGCATGCCGAGGGGCTACTACGCTCACCACACACTTGCATTACCACTTGAACTTCTTCTTTATACTTTGAACCCCTAGATAAAAAATATTGGGTCCGCCACTACTCACAGCGATGACAAATCACGCAGGAACTTAGCGAATGAAGCTTATAGAATCCTATATTATCTTTGTCCATCCACACTCGGAAGAGAGACCTCACCTTCCAAATCTAGAAAATTGTGTTCATATTTTAGTCTCCTTCCACAGAGATCCATTTTGTTTGTTTTTTCGTTTTTTCCTTTTTTACTTTTCAATTAGAAAAATATAACTTTTTACCATACACTTTTGGACTTTGGTGGGTTGTCCAAAAGTAGATTTTTTTTTTTTCAAATTCACTGATATTGGCCAGATTTTAATAAAACAAATAAATACATATAGATACATGTACACACATAAATGACTTGCAATAAATATATACTGAAGGCACGCGCATCAATATTCCTAAAAAGTTGTTTCTTTGTCACATCTTACTTTAATACATTATTAAATTAATAAATTATTTATTACTTTCACCATTTCAAATTAATTTAATTGTTGAGAGTATAATAAGGAGATTTGGGCTAAATTCATCCCTTAACTATGACTAAAGCTTAGGTTACATCCTTGTACTATAATAATAGTTAACAAGAAACATCCTTTTAGTATTTAAAATATAACAAAATTCAGTCTTCTGTCTATTCCAATTAAAAAACTAACATTGCTTTTTCAAAAAGTGATTTTCTCTCTCCCATCTTCCTATTTTTTCCTCTCAAATCTGTCTCATCGTCTTCCATATTCAGCAAAACCAAGAAGGAAACTCAATTTTTTCTGAACTTCACAAAATAATCAAAGATCAAAAACAATTTTTTCTCTTCAACAAGAGTTGAAAACAGGGCAGAGGGCGATACACAAACAAGCTAAAGGAATAAAAATCATTGAAAATTTCTAGTTTTTTTATTCAAAAAATATTTGCAATTTTCTATTTCTCAAACTAAAACATCTTCATTCTTAAAAATACTAGATATTGCGGGTTGCAGCATAACAACTAACTTGAACAATGTCAATTCGAAGTTTAAGTGGTCGATCGTCCATACCCAACTATGGTATTATCGATTTTCAAGACATTTTAAGTATTTTTTTAATATAATTTGCAATGCCTTTCATATTGATTTATAAGTATAATTACTGAGATTATGTAACTTTTTCAGTTGACGAGATGAAGAGACTAATGTAAACTAGTGAGAAGCATAGACAAAAAAGCAGAGCCTACCCATCGTGTGATTCAAATACTCTCAAAAATATATAAGGTTTTGGTTTCTGAATATTAATTATAATGAACTTGTAGTTTTTTGTTGGCTTTATGTATTCAGATTTGTATTATATTTGTATAAATAACAGTTTTTACACCGTTGATAACTTGATATTATATGTGCAGATTCTATGAATGAGTCATCATTTTTCACAATTAAAGTACATCATGGTGAATCATTTGTGCATAGTTCGACAAGAGGCTACATAGATGGAAAAGTCAAATATTTTGACTATGTCGACAATACAATGATTAATCTAATAGATTTGAAGATTGTGACAGAGCAATGTGGTTATGACAAGGAATCTATGGTATTTTGGCACAAGTATGATTTAACCTCTTATAAGGTTCGATTAATTGGGAGTACTATGGAAAACGCTAAAGTTGTTACTTGCATTCCAAATGACAGAGTAGTTGAGATATATTTTGAACATTTGAATTTTTATCATGATGATAATCAATGTGACAATGAGATGAAAAAGAATTATTTTCTGGCAAATGACACAGAGGCACACAATGATGAATTTGACGATGAGGATTTAATGATTCTGACTATTCTTTGGAGCGGGATGATCTATTATTTTAAAAAAGTGTTGATCCTTCTGTTGAATCTTTTGGGATCAATATAACTGTTAAAAAGAAAAAAAATGATGAAAATCAAAATTATGTAAGTGAAGAGATGTATAGAAAGATGTAGAATGAGGAAGGTGACTCAGATTCTCTGAATTTTGATGATACAAAGAGTTTGAATAGCGATTACGATTCTGAATTTGAAGAATGTAACTTTTCAAAGCACAACCCAAAACTAGGTGCCTTTAATCCTGAATTAGAGCTGGGAATGGTATTTGGTAACAAAAAGGAATTCAAGGAAGCCGTGATTGCAACTCAAGCCAAAATAGAAAAGTCAATTCGGTGGAGTAAAGATGACAGAGAAAGAGATAGGACCAAATGCAGAACTAATGCTTATAAGTGGAGGATATTGGGATCACTAATGCAAAGGGATATATCTACTTATCAAATCAAGACGTTTGTTTCCGAGCATACTTGTTTTGGGTGGAACTATAACAAGAAAACCATCAATTCTAGTTGAATTGCAAGGAAGTATGTTGATAGAGTTAAATCAAATAAGAACTCAAAAACATCATAATTCAGAGATACATTGAGTAGGGAATTAAAGTTGCATGTGAGTATGCATCAAGCAAGAAGGGCAAAGGAAAAAGCTATTGCAATGATCGATGGGGATATAAATGATCAGTTTGGTATATTATGGAATTATTGCAATGAAATTGTTCTAACCAATCCTGGAACGTCTGTTTTCATGAAACTAACTCCAAATGAGATTCCAAATAAGCCAATGAGATTTCAGAGGTTTTATATTTGTTTTGCAACTTGTAAAGCGGGATATAAGGCTGATTGTCGAAAGATTATTGGGGTCGATGGATGTTGGCTGAAGAATACTATGTATGGGGCACAATTGCTATCAGTTGTTACTTTGGATGGAAATAATAACATCTTTCCAATAGCTTATGCAATAGTCGAGAAAGAAAATAAGGAAATATGGCAATGTTTCTTAACCTACTTGATGAATGATCTCAAGCCAATGAGATTTCAGAGGTTTTATATTTGTTTTGCAACTTGTAAAGCGGGATATAAGGCTGATTGTCGAAAGATTATTGGGGTCGATGGATGTTGGCTGAAGAATACTATGTATGGGGCACAATTGCTATCAGTTGTTACTTTGGATGGAAATAATAACATCTTTCCAATAGCTTATGCAATAGTCGAGAAAGAAAATAAGGAAATATGGCAATGTTTCTTAACCTACTTGATGAATGATCTCATTGAGATTGAAGAGCAATACTTGTGGACTTTTATGTCAGATAAGAAAAAAGGGTTCATTGAAGCTTTTTATTTAGTGTTGCCTGGTGTTTCTCATAGATTTTATGTGCGACATTTGCATAACAATTTCAAGAGAGCTGGATATTCTGGAATGGCTTTAAAAAATGCTCTTTGGAAGGCAGCTTCAACAACAACTATTGACAGGTTTGATGCTTGTAGGACTGATTTGTTTGAATTAGATAAAGATGCTTATGCATGGCTTTCTGCTAAAGTGCCTAGTGAATGGTCAAGATTACATTTCTCGTCTCTTCCTAAATGTGACATTCTTTTGAACAACCAATGTGAGGTTTTTAATAAGTTTATTTTCTATGCAAGAGATAAACCAATTATTAAACTTCTGGAGACCATTAAACACTTACTCATGACAAGAATTAATTCGAATAGGGAGAAAGCTGAAAAATGGAACTTGAATGATATTTGTCCTACTATTAAGAAGAATTTTGCCAAAACTATGAAGAAAGTTGCTAATTATATTCCCAAAAGGTCAAACATGTGGAACTATGAGGTAATTGGGCCTGTCGAAGGTGATAATTGGGTTGTTGACTTATTTAATAGAACCTATAGTTGTAGGCAATGAAAATTATCAGGAATTCCTTGTAAACATGCTATATCCTTGATTTGGTTGGAAAATGATGAGGTTTTAAACTATGTTGATGATTGCTACAAGGTTGATACGTATCAAAAATTTTATGAAGCTTCAATATTGCCCATGAATGGCTTTGATTTCTGGCCTAAGTCACCGAATCCTCCACAACTTCCACCTTCTTACTTGAATAATAAGAAGAAAGGAAAGAAACAAAAATTAAGAAGGAAAGAAGAAGATGATGAGCCAGGGGCTAGCAGGATGAAGTTAAAATGGAAACAAAAATCAGTTGATTGTAGAAAATGTGGTAAACCTGGCCACAATAGTAGAACTTGCAGTTTCTCTTCAGATGACATTGAAATTCATCCGTCGGACTACCTTTGTAGTTTGGACTCCATCATGGTCGAGGAAGCATCAAGTTGCCAAAATGTTGAAAAGCTACCTGTAAGAATATTCAAATGTTCATATTTAAGTTATTTTTATTATAGCTTACTTGTATAACTATTCATATTTAATATTTTAATTTCTTATTTCAGGTTAGAAGAGGTACATCTCAAGCCAGCCAACAACGTCAGAACTTTCCATTTTCTCTATGAAGTTGCAACATTGAAGAAAATACATTTTTAGCTTTGGATCTTTTTGTGTGTGGATATTTTATGTATCAAACTAATGATATGTGACTAGTTTTTGTTGTTCATTTGTTATGTTCTTGTGCATGGAACTAATGAAAAATGTTTTAGCTTTATGATGATTTAATGACACTAAACTTTGCTTATTTTGTAGTGTCTTTATTGTTACATTAACTTTCTGTTTTAAAAAAATCATGAGTTTTTTTTCTTCTTTTAAGTTTTCTACTGTTTTGGTTTTTTTTTTTTGGAATTTTTTGTTGTTTTGCTGTTGGTTTACCCTGTTTTTTTTTTTTTTTTGTTATTTTTCTGCAATTTTGCAGGTTTATGTTTTTTTTTTTTAATTATTATTTTGCTTGTTTAGTGGTTATTTGGTAGTTTGAAGTGCTCAAGATGTGAAAAGGAAAAAATGATTAGACTATACCAAATGCTTTTTATTAAACTTGAAGAACATATATAATGAATTTAATACAAGAAGTTCAAGTGAGTTTAACATAACATAAAACAACTACTTCCACTGCTATATCAATTTCTCATTAAGTTCACTTTGCAAGTTCCAGTTTCGTTGATCTTGTTTAACCATGGATAGTTCTTCGTCAATTGCTTCTAATTCTTGTAATAATCTTGAAGTTGTGCTTCTAGATCAACTATTTTTTAGAGTGTTTGAATCACACGATAGGTAGGCTCTGCTTGTTTGTCTATGCTCCTCATTAGTTTACATTAGTCTCTTCATCTCGTCAACTGAAAAAGTTACATAATCTCAGTAATTATACTTATAAATCAATATGAAAGGCATTACAAATTATATTTAAAAAATGCTTAAAATGTCTTGAATATCGATAATATCATAGTTGTGTGTGGACGATCAACCACTTAAACTTCGAAGCGACATTGTTCCGATTTGTTGTTATGCTGCAACCCACAATATCTAGTGTTTATAAGAATGAAGATGTTTTAGCTTGAAAAATACAAAATTGCAAATATTTTTTAAATCAGAAAAACTAGAAATTTTCAATGATTCTTTATTCATTTACCTTGTTTGTGTATAGCCCTCTGCCCTGTTTTCAACTCTTGTTGAAGAGAAAAAAATATTTTTGATCTTGATTATTTTGTGAAGTTCAAAAAAATTGAGTTTCCTTCTTGATTTTGCTGAATATGGAAGACAATGGGATAGATTTGAGAGGGGCAAAATAAGGATATGGGAGAGAGAAAACCACTTTTTGGAAAAACAACTTTTTAACTGGAATAGATAGAAGACTGAATTTTGTTATATTTTAAATACTAAAAGGATGTTTCTTGTTAACTATTATAGTACAAGGATGTAACTATTATAGTAAGTTTGACCAACTTTTAAGTCAATTCAAACACCCTCTTAGTCATAGTTAAGGGATGAATTTAGCCCAAAACTGGTATAATAAATGTAATTTATATCACATTTTTAAATTTAATCTCCAATTATATTAAGTTTTTAGTAATTATTATTATTTATATTAATTTTTATTTAATACGTGTTATTCCTTTCTTCAAAATTTATTGTACATATTTATAGTAAATCAAATATAGTTTAATTTTTTAAATATATTTACGTTGTGCATTATTTAAACTAGTATACGTTCCTATGTGTTGCGCTGATAATATAAATATATATATATATATATGAAATTAAAGAACAAATCACATGATCATTTAATAACTTGTACAATATACTTTGCTTTTGTTTATTACTACATTATTATTAACTACTTAATATCATAACATTATCGACTAAAATTTGATTAACTTATCACTTGCCTAAATATTCTTTTTTGTTAATCTTTTGTTTATATAATACAAATAAATATATGTTTTCATTATAAAATATTATTTAATTTTAATAATATTTTAAATATTATAATTTTATTGTTATTATTGACACTCTTTATTGTTTTTTTTTTTACTTGAATTTAAAGTAAAAACATTTGCAAATTATTTGTATTCTTTTGAACATTTTTTGCACTAAGATATTTTATAAGTTTTATCTTTTTGTATGTTAGCGTATTAATATCTTACTTAATACTAAATTATGATTTTAAATTTGTCCCAAAGTATGAATAAATATGTTTTTAATATTATTTTATGATGAATAAGGAAATTATAAGAAAATTTAATCGTTAGATAAGAAAATAAAATGTAAAGATCTACGATTATGATAATGCTAAACATAAAACTAAGAAATTTTAATCACTTGACCATCAAATTATAGGAATGCTATTCAAAATTTTAAAGTTTGTTTTTCAATTTTTCATAAAATCATATATCAATTATATTATATTTCAAAAAACATATAATTATATCAAAATTTTCGAAAATATATTTTTATAATTATTGTTATCATAGGGAGGGAATAATCAATTGCAATGTCATTTCTTTTTTATAAATTCATCATTACCATTATAATTCTAATATTTATGCTCAATGAGAGTGCTAAGTAGATAACGTTGTTGAATAAAAGTATTCAACTCAAATATTTATTTTTATGAGATTTAAAAATTTAAGCTTCTATCATACATACCCTATTAGATATATCTATATATTTGAGTCTTAAAATATAATTGATATGAAAATAAAAACTCACAATAACACGTTCATCAATTATCCAAAATTGCAAGTGGTATTTTCTCATGGATAATGCTAAAGAAGTAAATTTTTTGATGAAGGCATTAGATTATTCCGATTATTGTATTACTTAACAACACTAAAGACATTCCTTCAAATAAAAATACGACTGTTTGCAACAAATTTTAAAGTGATAGAAAATAAATTGCAATCACAATAAAATAAGAAGAAACATAATTTTATTCATAAAAAATTTGTAACATCCGGCGATTTGAAATAATTATGAAGAGGCTTAGAATTGGAAATAGTCATTTTTTTTGGAAAGATTTAAAAATCTGGAAATTTGGCTAAGTATGGAAAAGGTGAGTTTTTGGCCAACTTTGAGCAGTCATAACTCCTAGCTCAGAATGATTTAGGTGTATTTCCAGTTTTTTTAGAAATCCCTTGGAATGATCTTTCCAACGCCGCCGAGTTTGCTCGATTCCGAGTTCGTATGAGTGAGTTATGCCATTGGGAAGTTGGGCTGTTGGCAGGGCAGTTAACCCGATTTTTGTAAGGGTATTTTGGTCTTTCCCCTAGCCATTTATTTCGGGTTATATTAGTGTGTTAGATTGATTTTTAGATCAGTTTGTCCCATTTTAAAGAGTTAGAGTAAGGGTTTGTGAGTGAAGAGGAGAAGAAGAGGAGAAAGAGAAGATCAAGCAAGATTTCGTCAAAGATCGTCGTGGATATCGTCGGGGGTGATCCCTACTAGGTATGTGAGTTCATAGTGTTGGGTTGGGTACTTTCCCCCACAAGCCAAACTCGTTTTATTTTCAATAAAAGATTGGTTGTGTTGTTGAAGTTGTTGGTTGTGTTGTTGATGTTGTTGATTTGTGTTGTTGAAGTTCTTGTTGATTTGGGACATGATTTGGTCGTGTTTCTGAGTTGAATTTCTTGTATGTTGAGGGATTTTATGATCCTTAGTGTTTGGGGTTGAAACATTTGAAGTTAGGGTGGTTTAGAGTTGGAAGAAGGGAGAGAAAAGTCGGATGTTCTGGGGAAGGGGCTGGCTCGTCGCGCCTGCCAGCGCCCCCCAAAAGGGACTCTGAAGTCCAGCCTTTGGGGAGGCGCACCTAGTAGAGAGCCAGCAGGCCCCTTCTGAGCTTCGAGGGCTGGCGCTCCGCGCCTTGCAGAGTGCCAAGGACGCTAAGTTTCCCCTTTCTTTTCATACTTTCTCATGCATGTTCCTTGGTATTGTATCTATGTTTCATAGTTGTTTCCAACACTCCAAGGTACGTCTAAACGTCAGGAACTCATCTATAAATGTGTGATCATATACCTTGAATCCATAATTCAATTCAAGGCGAGTTAGTATCAAGTCAAAGTGAAGTTAGAGTCAAGTTAAGAAAAGTTAAGAAGTAAGTCCAAGTGAGTCTTTAAAGTTTTTCAAGAGTCTTTATTGATCGTTTTAACTTCGTTGTAAGGCCCAAGTTTCAAGTTAAGTAAAGAGTCTCAAGTTTCATGTCAAGTAAAGAGTATTGAGTTTCAAGTTAAGTCAAGAGTTTAAAGTTGAGTTCATTTCTCAAAAGTTATTAGGGAACTATGTATTCCCAAAGAAGTTTCTAAATGTTTTTACATTTAAGTAAGACAGGAACTATGTTTTCCAAGAGAGCCTTTTTGCTAGTTTTCAAGAAAAAGGAACATCGATTCCAAGTGAGCCTTTGGGCTAGATTTTGAGTAATTATCTCAAACTAAAGAAAGTTGTGCTTAAAACACTTATGAGCTAAAGTATTTTGGGAGTAGTATTGAGCATCGAATTGGGGACACGAGTTCATATTTACTCAACTCTCCATAAGAACCATGTAGCCAAACATGGGAATTAATGGGTCATTCTTTTTAGATGACCATGTAAGATTAAGCTAGTGGATCCACTAAGTTAAGTGAGGTCCTATATCACGGTAGGGTATAGGATGGTCCTTGGGCAACGTGAGGTAAAACATTGTATCATCACTAGGGCTCATAGTGGTGGTTGTCGGTTAAAGAATATCCCACTAAAGTTATATTACTTTTAAATAAGTAAAGTTGAGTTTGTTATTGCTTTAATCATTAACGAACTATGTTGTTTAAGTTGTTTTAAAAGCTTTATATATATTGTATGTGTCTTATTGCTTTATATATTGGGTTCAGTTATTCATGAGTCGAGCAGAGCAAAGGTAAGTGTTTTCTTGTACTCCTTTCAAGCTTTAAGTTATGGTTTAGCTTTCCAACTCGCATACTCGTACATTTCAATGTACTGATGCCAGTTGGCCTGCATCTTATGACGATGCAGACACAGGTACCCAGGATCAGCATCCAGCACGTCGTTGATCCAGTTGAGCACTCCAGAGTCAGTGGTGAGCCTCCTTGTTTCCGTAGGACTCTGTTATTTTGTGTTCTTAGTTTTGTTTTTTTAGGATGTTGCGGGGTCTGTCCCAACGTCCATCTCAGTATCTTAGAGGTTTCATAGACATTCAGTCAGTTAGTATTGAGTCTCTCATCTAGGTACATATGTAAATATTCTATTTTGAGACACGAGTTGCCTTTTTGGCCAGATTTTATCAGTTA
>NW_006239585.1:2876-4127 GCF_000226075.1 Solanum tuberosum | reverse complement strand
TCTTCCTAGACGTTATGTTGATGAGCAAGAGTTACCTTATGCCCCGGGAGTGCAACCTCAAGGGGAAGTTTCTAATGTCGAGTTTAGAGAGGCAATTAGAATTCTGGGCCAAGCTGTAACTAATCAGATTGGTCAGCAGAGGGGAGCTAGGCATGAAGGAGCTGACAGTTCAAGGATTCGTTAGTTCTTGGGGATGAATCCTCCGAATTTCATGGGTTCGAGTACTACTGATGATCCAGAGAACTTCATTGAGGAGTTGAAGAAGATTTTTGATGTGATGCATGTGGTAGGTACTGAGAGAGTTAAACTAGCTGCGTATCAATTGAAGGATGTTGCTAGAACTTGGTTCGACTAGTGGTAGGGGAATAGAGCTGAGGATGCACCACCTGCGAATTGGGCCTGTTTTGAGGAAGCTTTCTTGGTGCGCTTCTTTCCTCGAGAATTGAAAGAGGCCAAGGTGCGTGAGTTCCTTACACTTAAGCAGGATTCTTTGAGTGTTCATGAGTATGGGTTGAAGTTCACCCAACTCTCCCGTTATGCTCCGGAGATGGTTGCGGACATGAGGAGTAAAATGAGCTTGTTTGTAGCTGGGCTGTCTCTTTTGTCGAGTAAGGAAGGTAGGGCTGCAATGCTTATCGGGGACATGGACATATCAAGGTTGATGGTCTATGTATATCAAGTTGAGGAAGAGAAGCTGAGGGACAGAGAAGAGTTCAGAAATAAGAGAACGAAGACCGGTATTGAGTCCGGGCAACAGAAAGGGAATGCAAATCGTCCGTCCTTCCAACAAAGGCAAAAGGGACCTGCTCCATCATCTGCTAGGGCACCTGCACCCAGATATAGAGGTGAACATAATGGTCAGAATTCGAAGGACTTCAAGGCTAGACCATCACAGTCTTCAGGTAGTGTGGCACAAGGAGGTAGCTTGATTCCTGCATGTGCTAGATGTGGTAGAACTCACCCGGGTAAAATGTCGTGATGGCCAGACCGGTTGTTTTAAATGTGGGCAAGAGGATCACTTCGTGAAGGAGTGCCCTAAGAATAATCAAGGTAGTGAAAGTTTGGGTAGTAGGACCCAATCTTCATCAGTTGCTCCCCCAGACAGGACAGCACCTAGAGGAGCTACTTCTAGTACCGGTGGAGGAGCAAATCGCCTTTATGCTATCACCAGACGCCATGAGCAAGAGAACTCTCCGAATGTTGTCACTGGTATGATCAAAGTCTTTACTTTTGATGTGTATGCTTTGTTAG
>NW_006239585.1:0-1580 GCF_000226075.1 Solanum tuberosum | reverse complement strand
GAGTTGTATGCCAAGTTCTCTAAGTGTGAGTTTTGGCTCAAGTCTGTGGCATTCCTAGGCCACATTGTATCCGGTGACGGAATCAAAGTAGATACTCAGAAAATTGAGGCAGTGCAGAATTGGCCTAGACCCACATCTCCAACTGATATTAGGATTTTCTGGGTTTAGCTGGCTATTATAGAAGGTTTGTTGAGGGGTTCTCGTCTATTGCATCTCCTTTGACAAAGTTGACTCAGAAAGCGGTGAAATTTCAATGGTCTGAAGCTTGTGAGAAAAGCTTTCAGGAATTGAAAAAGAGGTTGACTACTGCCCAGTATTGACCTTACCAGAAGATACGCAAGACATTGTGGTATATTGTGATGAGTCCAAAGTTTGTTTGGGTTATGTGTTAATGTAGAATGGCGAAGTTATACCTTATGCCTCCAGACAGTTGAAAGTTCATGAGAAGAACTACCCAACCCATGACTTAGAGTTGGCTACTGTAGTGTTCGCTTTGAAGATTTGGCGTCATTACTTTGTATGGTGTGCATGTTGATGTATTTACTGATCACAAGAGTCTTCAATATATGTTCACTCAGAGAGAACTTAATCTCAGGCAGAGGAGGTGGTTAGAATTACTCAAAGATTATGACCTGAGTATTCTTTACCACCGAGGTAAGGCTAATGTTGTTGCTGATCTTTAAGCAGGTTGTCTATGGGTAGCACCGCCCATACTGAAGAAGGGAAGAGAGAGTTAGCAAAGGATGTGCACAGACTGGCACGCCTGGGAGTCAGACTTAGGGATTCCACAGAAGGAGGCATATCGGTGACGAACGGGGCCGAGTCATCATTAGTGTCAGAAGTGAAAGAGAAACAAGACCAAGATCTCATTTTGCTTGGGTTGAAGGCAAATGTTCAAAAGCAGAAAGTATTAGCTTTTGAACAAGGGGGAGATGGTGTGTTGAGGTATCAAGGTAGATTGTGTGTACCTATGGTAGATCAATTCCAAGAGAGGATTATGGAAGAAGCTCATAGCTCCAGATATTCCATTCATCCGGGTTCCACAAAGATGTATCGTGACTTGAAAGAAGTTTATTGGTGGAATGGCATGAAGAAGGGCATTGCAGAGTTTGTGGCTAAGTGTCCAAATTGCCAGCAAGTGAAAGTTGAACACCAAAGGCCCGGTGGTTTGGCTCAGAGGATAGAACTTCCAGAATGGAAGTGGGAGATGAACAATATGGATTTCATCACAGGGTTGCCGAGGTCTCATAGACAACATGATTCTATTTGGGTAATTGTCGACAGAATGACAAAGTCATCCCATTTTCTACCGGTAAAGACTACCCTTTCAGCAGAAGATTATGCCAAGTTGTATATTCAAGAGATAGTGAGACTTCATGGAGTCCCAGTCTCCATTATTTCATATAGAGGTGCACAGTTTACTGCACAGTTCTGGAAATCTTTTCAGAAAGGCTTGGGTTCCAAGGTGAGCTTAAGCACTGCCTTTCATCCTCAGACTGATGGGCAAACAGAGCGTACTATTCAGACTTTAGAAGATATGTTCAGGGCTTGTGTAATCGATTTCAAAGGGAGTTGGGATG
>NW_006239584.1:152877-211860 GCF_000226075.1 Solanum tuberosum | reverse complement strand
ACATGGATATATTCATCATAACAACACCATCATGGTCATAACATAACATTCACATTTATATCATATCATGCTTAGTCCTACCTAGGGTTGTAGGGAAGAGGGACATTATCTCAACATCACAACATATTGACAATTAAAACCTCCACCATAAGTGGATCAATCCATACACACAAGGAATACAACATAAGTAAACATCTCAACAACTCATATAATCTAACTTCATCATATCATACCTTCATAGATTTTCCTTCAAAGCCAAGAGTCAAGATCAAGTCTATCCTCTTAGATTTGGCACTTTAGATAGAAGAACATCATAAACCAACACTATAACCAATATGATCATAATCAAGTTAATTTAGGCCTACAAGATTCATCCTAATCAATCCATGGCTAGGTGATCTAATCTAAGGCCAATTACCAAGAAACTCACCAATCCTAGAAGATTACCTCAAACCCCTCAATTTGCCTTTTTCATGGTTTAACCCTAGATCATGTCAATTCATCTTAGATTCATAGGTAAAACAATTATATATATAGTATCATTCCTATTTCATGCAATTATATTATAATTAACTAAAACCTACTTAATTGGACCAACTTGAAATCCATCACATAATGTAAAGAAGAACTATAGCTAGGGATGTAGGTCTCATGGATTCTTGAAGGATTCAGGTTAAAATCATTTAAATTCAGTCTTATATTCATAAACAAACATAATTCCATCTTTAAAAGTGACCTTGAAAGGAATCCATGGAGTTGAGTTGAAACCCTAGCTAATTGGGTTTTCTAGAATTGAGTAAAAATCTTTTGAAAGGGCTCCTTGGGTGATAGCTTCCCAAGGATGAAGAACTCCCATACCTTAGCCTTAGAATCCCATGAATTTTGAGTAGAAAAGCTCGCATCTTCAAGCCCTAGTTGAGTTCTTCCTTTGTTCATCAATGGAGTCTTCTTTCTTAGAGAGAGATATATTTGAGAGGAGGAAATTAGGTTTTGATTTTTCTCTTTGAAATAATAGAGGGAATAAGTGTTTTTAGATATTAAACTATATATATATATATATATATATAATATTAAAATGTTCCCACTAATTAATTAATGAAAAGGAAATTACCTCAAAACCCCTCATTTAGGGCAGCACCGTCAAGGACCACACCCAACTTAATGGGTCGTGAGGGGCACCATGAGTCGTGGTAGTGCCTGTGGTCCTTGAGGAAGTGTGCCCCCACACCTTTCCATGCCTTCCAAGGCCAAGACATCTTCACAGAGGCTCCCACGATCCGTGGTTGACACCACGAGTCGTAGAGATGCTCGTGAAGATTGGGGCAGAGCCTAGGCAAGGTGGTCTTGCCTCCTTGGGGGTTAAGGGAGTTTCATGCCCAAGTTGATGGACCATCTAGGACACCACGGATCGTGGTGGTGTCCGTGGTTTAGGAGGCAGTAGCCTCCTCCATCATGCACCATCCCTCCAATGCCAAGGCCACCCCACGAGCCTTCCCAAGCTCCGTGGTCAACACCATGAGTCGTGAAGTGGCTCGTGAAGGGTGTCTTGGCTTGGTACCATTTTTTGTGCACTGTCTTGCCAACCACCGGTGGCACCACGGGTCGTGAAGACCCTCATGATGATGTAAGACAGTGTCTAGATGGTGTCATTTGCACCCTAGGACCCCATAATGCCAAGTCAAGACCACGACACCTCTCATGCTCCGTGGTCAAGACCACGAGTCGTGTGAAGGTCATGGTGCCTAGGCAGTGGCTACCTCTATTAGGCACAACTATCATGGCTCTAAAGGGTCTTCACAAACCCTTCACAAACCGTGGTCATGACCACTGGTCGTGAAGGTGGTCGTGAACACCTTTGGCATTGACTTCCAAGGTTGGGTAGCCTTGGGTTAGGCTTTAGGGTCCCCCCTTCAAGGACCCCTAGGGTGGTCCTTGGGGGGTCGTACCTTCACGCTTAACCCTTAAACTCCTCAACCCAAGTGTGAGAGTCACTTCTACAAGTTTTCACCCTCAAACAACACTCTAAACTTCAACGACAAGACCCTTACAACTCACTAGTTCAAATGACTAGTTTCCAGACGTTATAATCGTTTCTTAACGTTTGCCCTCTAAAATCATCAAACTAACTTGAACAACTATTATTCATCATTTAAACAAGTTTCCAACTCTAATTTCACACATGGAACTCTAGTTTCACCTACTAGATTTTAGTCGAGCTTTAGCTAGGTCTTACTAGATTATTAGGTTGTTACAGATGAGAAGGTGACTTGGAACATCTAAGTTTTATGAAGGTCCCTGATTTCGATTATATTATTGTCTTAGACTTTATATGTTGTTATTGTAGTAGGTTGGGTTGTTATTTGTTGAATGCTGATAGGGTTGAAATTTATGGATCACTCCCTATACAGAGGAAACTCTGCCAAAATTTTAGCATGAAATTGTCTTGGCTCGCTAGTAGACTTGGGCTTACTGAATGCCGATCATGACTCACGTGAATTGGGTTGTGACAGAGTCGGTATTAGAGCCTTAGGTTTAAAGTATAACTCAAAGAGCATCAGTTTATGCAAGAATTTAATCGTGTATATGTGGTGCACCATATGCACGATCAAGAATCTGCAGAAATCGACTAGGATTGGTCTTTCTCATTTTTTTGTTAAATGTTGTAATGTTATAAGCCGTCTAGAGCGAATTAAGAATCTAATATCGTCTATGTGATTACAGATGACAGACAGAGTCGTGCTACCTCAAACTTAGGTTGGGGTCGAATGAGAGGTCGAGGAATGCCGGCTAGGTAAGCTGCTAACCTAGTTGTACAAGAAGAGGTGATACCACCACCGCTATCTCAGAACGACACTACTACTGACATGATAGCTACCATGTTGCAACAAGCAATGGAAAGTTTGGTAGGGAATATTCAAGCGAAACCTCGGGAAAGTACATTGTCTGGAAGCAATAAGGGACATAATCAATGTAATGAGCCACTTCGCAGGTCAATTCGAGAGTTTCTTGAGTTAAAACCTCCTGTGTTTACGGGGGCTAGTGAGGCCGAAGACCCCTTATTGTTCTTGGATGGAATTCAAAAAGCCTTAGATGCACTTGAATGTTCTACCACGAGGTTAGTTGAGTTGGATGCCTATTGTTTGCAAGATATAGCTGAAGAATCATTTAAATCTTTTAAGGCAAGGCAACTAATTAATTTGCGTCCATTTAATGATCGATTCTTGCCCATGAGTATGAGGGATTCTTTGTCAATACAATTTGAAAGATTGAGACAAACCTTACAGATGTCAGTAAATGATTATGACATTCAGTTCACCCGTTTGTCTCGACACGCGTCATATAAAATGAATGATTATATGCGGGCTAAGAGGTTCATACGAGGTCTAATTGATCCATTATTCAAACCACTTGCCTCACATTTGGCAAAGGGAGACATAAAGTACTCACAAGTAATAGATGTTGCAAGAGAACTGGAGACTAGATGGAGAGACGAAAGAGCAGTTAAAGCACAAATAAAAGAACAAGGACCACAGGGTTTTTGAAGGGGATATGGGTACAAGAATAGGATTTGGATCCCAGAACCATCCAAGGGCTTCACATACTGAAGGTGCATCTATCGTCCAATCATCCAACAACGCTTCCACATCAAAACAAAGCCATAGAAGTCCTATAGCATCTACCGGACAGAGTAACCGCACTAAAACTATATGCCCTAGTTGTCACAAGGCTCATCCAGGCCAGTGTTGGAGATATATTGGTGCGTGTCTTAGATGTGGACAGATTGGACATTATAATAGGATTGCCCACATTATTCTAGGGGATCTAATCAAGCATCCACATCAATGAATAGTGCACCAACAAACTCAACCAGTTATGCCGCTAGGTATGATTCTGGGGCAGCCCGTCGAGGCATAAAGAATAAAAATACTAATGAGAGAGGATCAGGAGCAGTCGATAGAGGTCAATCCTGAGTGTTTGCTCTTATTAGGCAAGATGTTGAGGCCTCAAATGTAGTCGTTACAGGTATACTTTCAGTATGTTCATTGAATGTTATTGCTTTAGTTGATCCTGGATCAACCCATTTCTATGTGTCCTTATATTTTGCAATAAGGTTTGATAGGTTGCCAAAATTGTTGAAAGATCCCTTTTTAGTTGCTACACCGGTTGGAGAATCTTTACTGGTCAAGCGAGTGTATCATTCTTGTCAACTTAGTGTTCAAGGGAAAGGCACGTTAGTAGATTTGTTTGTACTTGTTATGGTGGATTTTGATCTAATCATGGGCATGGACTGGTTAGCTTCATGCCACACAATTTTGGATTGCCATTCTAAAATAGTTCACTTCAACATACCGGGTGAGCCTAGTTTCATGTTACAAGGCGACCAAGTCTCCCTCTAAATAATATGATATCATTCATGAGTACAAAGTGGATGCTAAGCAAAGGTTGTCAAGGCTTTTTGACATTTATTAAAGATATGGAGATTGTGGTACCAGAATTAGGATCTGCCTTTGTTATTAATGAGCTTCCTGATGTGTTCCCAGAAGACCTACCTGGATTACCTTCAGTTAGAGAAATTGATTTTGGCATTGATTTAGTACCTGGAACGCAACCCATATCGATACCTCCATATCGAATGGCACTGAAGGAGCTGAAGGGGTTGAAAGAACAATTGCAAAACATGTTAAACAAAGGGTTCATTAGACCAAGCACTTCTTCATGGGGTGCACCAGTTTTCTTCGTAAAGAAGAAAGATGGATCCATGAGATTATGCATAGATTACCGATAGCTAAATAAGGTCACAGTGCTCAACAAGTACCCGTTACCACAGATTGATGATCTGTTTGACCAACTTTAGGGTGCAAAGAAATTCTCCAAGATTGATTTGAGATCTGGATACCATCAACTACGTATCAGGGGTGAGGACATCTTTAAGTCTGCCTTTTGGACCAGGTATAGGCACTACAAATTTCTAGTAATGCCTTTTGGGCCAACGAATGCCCCTGCAGCATTTATGGACATGATAAATAGGGTGTTCAAGTCATATTTAGATAGATTCGTGATCGTGTTTATCGATGATATTCTTTTGTATTCAAGGACATATAAATATCATGAACAACACTTGAGGATGTTATTGCAAGCACTCTGGGAACACAAGTTATATGCTAAGTTCTCCAAGTGCGAATTTTGGTTGAGCCAAGTTGCCTTCCTAGGTCATGTAGTATCTGAAGAAGGGATCTTAGTTGACTCCAAGAAAGTGGAAACAGTAAAGAAATGTCCAAGACCAACCACCGTGGCAGAGATACAAAGCTTTTTGGGCCTCGCAGGGTATTATAGGCGTTTCGTGAAGGATTTCTCCTAGTAGCTGCACCTTTGACAAAGCTAACACAAAAAAATGTGAAATTCCAGTGTTTTGAGGCATGCGAACAGAGTTTTCAAAAGCTCAAGGAAAGTTTGACATCCACCCCAGTATTAGTACTTCCATCGGGAATCGGGGGATTTGAAGTTTATTGTGATGCCTCTCGGGAAGGATTTGGGTATGTGCTTATGCAAAATGGACGGGTCATAACTTATGCTTCGAGGCAATTGAAAATCACGAGCAAAATTATCCAACACATGACCTAGACATGGTTGTAGTTGTCATTTCTTTGAAGATTTGGCGACATTATCATAATGGAGAGAAATGCGAGATATATACTGATCACAAGAGCCTTCAATATATCTTTCAACAAAAAATCTAAACCTTCGACAACAAAGATGGGTGGAATTATTGAAAGACTATGAATGTGCAATTTTGTACCATCCAGGCAAAGCCAATGTAGTTGCTGACGCACTGAGCCGAAAGTCAATAGGGAGTTTGAACCACCTTACCTTAACAAGGAGACCACTAGCACGAGAAATTCACAATTTGAAAGAAAATGGAGTAGCCTTCGCTTTAAGGCATTGTCACGACCCAGGGGTACCCCCTAGATGTAACATGGCGTATAGAACCCCGAAGGACCCCATACAAGCCACTTAGTCCTCATAACATAAGAAAAAGAACAATAAGAGTAAAACAAATTTCAAGTCTAAAAAGTTTTTCATAAACGAAAGCGGAAGTCTAGACACTTTGTCTCATCATAGCCATCTATTACAATACCGAATGAAATTGGGCCTAGCCCATACAACATGTTCAAAAAGGAAAGTACATGAAAGAAACTAAACATAGGAAATCTGTCCTCGAACCATGAGGACTCATCAAGCTCGGGAAACAATCAAATCCAAGATCTAGCCACAAAATTGACCACCTTGAATATAAGACCCTTTATTTGGGAAAAATGTAGGCAACAGTATGTGTTAGTACAAAAATGAACAACTATGCATAAAACATTTAAAACATACTAAAAGGGACATTTCATTTCATAACATGCAATTTACCAAGTTAAAACATCATATGAGAGAGTTGGAAAACATAAGTCATAATATCATCTTCAATGCAAGCTAGCATCATCTTTAAGGCCTTTGAACACTACGAGATGCTTCTTTTAGCAAGTTTTAGTTCATTATTAATCTTGTTGTGAAAATAAACCTTAACCGACATTGAGACCATGTGAGCTATCACATGATCCTCCGGTGTCTCCCACACCGAAAAGGGTTGGTCTACATGCCTAAGGTAGAACATGTAAATCTTAGCTTAGGTGGATCCACTAGCTAATCAACCTATGTGGGCACATAGTTATGGGATAAGAAGATTGCTACTAGAAACTCAGACTCTACTACGTAAAAGGTTTCAATCTCATGAGATATACTTGGGAAACCCAATCTCTACTAGCGTAAAAGGTTCCCATTTGGAAGCTAAACTCTACTACGTAAAAGCCTCCATCTCATATTCAATATCCACTCGGTGCTAAGCATAACTTCCACAAGATAGTTATTAAGTCTTGAGGTAACTTTTCCTAAAATAGCTTCTTAGACCATGCGTGAGCAACCATCACAATCCATGATCTATTTATAATGGCTATTTGGCCCTTGATTCAATTAGGTGAGAAAGTCTTTAAACCTAGGAATCCTAACTATGTGAGAATGTCCCTTCACAATTCAACAACAACAACAATATTGATACCTTACTCTCAAAGCATCCTCAGAACAATTGCATAAAATTTATAGAAAATGCATAATCTCATACTGTAGCTCCTTGAGGTTCAAAACCTATTTTCATCCACCACATCTAGAATTCAAACATTAGATATGAATTTCACCATAATTCATGTGATTCTATCACCTCATGCATTAATTCATAAAATTCATCATTCATCAACAATGACCTACATCACATCATCAACTTTGAGAAATATGGGAATACATGAGTTCAGGGGAAAACATCATAAAAATCTTTGGAAATCATGTCACGACCCAAGGGTATACCCTAGGTGTAACATGGCGTACTTGACCCCGAAAGGGTCTCATACAAGCCCTTAGCATAATCATAACATAAGATAATAGAAAGTACGAGAAATTTAAAACTTCTTTGAAACCATACAATTGAAAACATTTTCATAAGCAAGCGGAAGTCTTTACTACAACTTTGTCTCAAACCATATATTAAAACTCTTGAGTAAAAGACTTGGGACGCAGCCCATACAATGTCTAAAACATAAAGAAATGACGTAAGGAAACATAATGGGTTTGTCCTCGAAGCTATGAGGACTCACTAAAATCTTCAACTCTTCTTGCTCCTTAAAAACCTAGCCTCCAAAGGAACTCAATCTCCAAAACCCTACATTTGATTAGAATTTAGGCAATATGCATTAGTACAAAATGTACCAAGTATGAAAGCTAGCATAACACATAAGAGAATCTCAAAATGGTTAGTCAACATAATACATAAGCATAAGAGATAACCACAAAGTCATAGCATAATCTCTAACATAAGCGTCATATAGTCATAAGTCAACATAATACATAATAAATGAGCATAGGAGATACATCATGTTAATGGCATGGTATTTACTTAAACTTTCATATTTACATACTTCAACCTTTCTCTTTCATATTACAAGAGAACTACTTCACAAGCCACCTCAAAGCATACTTGTGTAAGGAGAGGATAACATCCCATAATACCATCCAAGCTAAGTACCTCTTTTTAGTCATTCTTGGGCATAGTTCACATTCATAGTCAAGATATATATTTTCATGTCAAAGAGCACTATACTCCTAAGTACCTCAAGGCACCCTTGTGCAATGCATTAGTGGCATCCCATAATACCACTTACACTAAGCATATCTTGACATCACTCTATTCATGCTTACTAGTCATAGGTGTCACTCTTGACCTACTTCATAAAGACAAGGAACTACTATATCAAGTCAATCATATCATGGAAGGCAACTATAGCAACAACCCAAGCTAAGCATACATTACATAAGAAATACTTCATAAGTAGCTTCAAGTCATACTTGTGCCATATATGAATGGCATCCCATACTACCACTCACACTAAGTATTCCTTTAGGCTAGCTTACTCAATGCTTACTATTTATCATTCTAGACTATCAAAGAATAGCACACTACTAGGCTAGACCGAACTACCATGGAAAACACACTTTCATGCAATCCAAGCTATCCAAGGAAGAATACAAGTATTGCAACCTAGCAACCATGAAACATATTATATGATGCAAGCGACCCTATGGGAGTACAAACCCTCAACCCTAAGCTATCCTTAGGAGAGTATGAATCCTTAATCCTAAGCTACCATGAAATGGTCTTGGCCTAACCAAATCAAGCTACCATGAAAGCATCCATGTAATGCTAGTTCAAGCTACCCTTAGAAGAGTATAGGTCCTTAATCCTAGGCTACCATGCCCACTCTAGTGCAAGCTACCATGAATAGCATCCTACAAATGCTAATTCAAGCTACCATGAAAAACATCATTGCAATGCTAACTCAAGCTAATCTTAGGAGAGTATAGTTCCTCAATCCCAAGCTACCATGAGATATTCTAACTCATGCTACATAAACAAGCTATACATGAAGGGATCATATAACACAACTTCAAGCAATTATATTCCTACATGCTTTCATTCATTTTAGGTAATTAACCTTTCAATCTAGAATCAATCTATGTGAGAAGACCTTTCACATTCTACATACATGCATTCATATAGTTCTAGGTAGGTCTTGTGGGTAAAATGCTTCCATCACAACTCTATCTATTTTGTATATCAATTCTATGCAAGCTATCTCATCATATTAGACTTACTCTATAAGCCCTAGTGATTAACATTATGAATTCAAGCCCTACTAGCTAGCTTTACTGCACAATCATCATACTAGACTAGATCACAAGACATATTAGTCACAAGCCTTATCATAGGCAATTTTATGCATAATTCATCATAAAGTTCCAAATTCTATCATTACAATTCATGGTCTATCATACATTCATAATTCTATTTCAATTCATGATATCATATTCCCATTCTTGGATAAGTTCTATGTAATGACCCGAGAGCACCCCTTAGTCATTACGTGCGAATTCGACCTCTCGGAGGTCTTATACAAGCCTTAGCATTTATTCATCGCATAGATCATAAAAATCACTAAGAATTTAAAACATTTATTCAATAAAACCATAAGACTTCAAGAGTCATCAACATTTAGAAACATCAATACGCAAGCGGAACTACTAATTCTCTTAGCCAATCTTAGACAAGAACTTAAAACGTACTAAGAGACACGGACCTTTACAATTGAAATGAAACTTAAGTGTCTATTACAATGACTAAGAAACTTCTAAACATAGTCCTCGAATCTTGAGGACATACCAAAGACTTGGAAGAGTGAAGCAATCCAAGAAACTCCAAAGCACAATCTCCTCCTAGTTACCACAACCTAGACTTGTAGTAAAATAGAAGAAAGGGGTTAGTACAACACACGTACTAGTATGAGGATATGCAAAACATGCTAAAAAGGACATTTGTTTGGAAGATATGCTTTTATGACATTTTGATAAAATATCATGAACATCAACATAATAGGAACCTTACAAGCCACAACCAACAATAAAAAGTCATATGCTTCACAATACATCATAAACATACATAACCCATTTACCTTTACCTTCTTGCCTTGTCCCTCCACCTTAAGTAACCCTTAAGCAATACCTTTGTGCAATGTATGGGCAACGTCCCATACCATCACCCACACCAAGGCACCACATTAAGGTCACACAAAGTGCACTTACCATGCATACCTCAACCTTCACCAATTAATCACATAAGACATATAAGCACATAAGCCAACAAGTCACTTCATAAAACTAGAACACTCATCAAATGTTATCCCGAGACTCACCTAAGTAAGGCATGGTGAGGCAGACCATACTACCTCTCCATACCACACCCAAGTGATCCTTAAGGCTACACAAGACAAGCTCCATTCACATCTCAACATAAATCGACCATTCAACTTAATGCATTTAGACAACTTCATTCATTAATGACATAAGATCATCACATACATTCAATTCAACATAAGCACTTACATTCAATTCATTATGACTCAATTTAACATTAGCGTGCTCAAACACCAACACTTTCATTAATTATCCCAATAAGACTCATTCATTCATTATCATTACTAAGCCACACCAAGATCTCCCTTAAAATGTCTACTTGTGCAATGTCTAGATGATGTCTCATTCCACCACCTATCCTAAGTAGTACACCCTTAAGAGACCCTAGTTCATTCATTCATTAATGTGGGGGAGAGCCTTAACCGACATAGACCATGGAACTTGACATGGAATCTCGGTAGTACCTTACCGGATGAGGGATCCCCACTTGCCTAAAGTAGGGTCATTCTCTTAGCCTTTACGTGGTAGAGACCACTAGCTAGTCCTATGTGGGTACATAGTTAAGGGATAGAAGGATTTCTTCTAAGTACCCACATCTCAACTAACGACGGGGCACCAATCTTAAGGGTTGCTACTAAATACTCACATCTCAACTAACGAAGGAGTATCCACCCATCTTCATATCCTTTCGGTGCTAGACATTACTCCCCCACGGAGTTTGGACATTCATTCATTCATTCATTCATTCATTTAGGGAAAAGGATTGCTACTAAGTACTCTCATCTCAACTCACGAAGGAGTACCCATCCTAGCCCAACATTCATTCATTTAGGAATAAGGATTGCCACTAAGTATTCTCATCTCAACTAACGAAGGAATACCCATCCTAACCCTCATTCATTCATTAAGGAAGCTCTTGGATTCAAAGATGAGAAAACCTTTCATCTAGGAACCCCATTCATTTAAAGGAGTACTTTATGAGACTATCCTTACAATAGACCCAACTTTCATTCATTAGCATTAACTCCCATTCTTTTCATTCATTCATACATTCTTTCATTCATTCTTCACAAGGTGTGAGAGTAGGTAAACATAGTCTATCCTAACCTCACCTTCGTTATAAGTCATTCAAAGAAGACAACAACCAAGCATAACACATAAAGTCTCTACACAAGGTCACCTTTCATTCTCTTACACCATACACAAATTTACATCATATCACATGCCTTCACATAATCAACATTACTCAAAACAACAACCATCCAACTTTGCCTACAAGGCCATGATCACAACATGCTTATAAAGTAAACACCTCCCCACTTTCAAAGGGATCAACTATACAATTCTAACATCTACAACATATATATATATATATAATACTAGAATCAATAGTCTATTCACAACTTCATCATCATCATAAACCTTAGGTCACAATTGCCCATTCAAGGCCAACATCCAATATAACACAATTGACCATCAATTCCTCATAATTCAATATAGAACAATACATAAATCAATAGCCCATAACAATCTACACATTAATATCACATTATTAGCTCATAATCAATAGACCCACTTTAGACCCAAAAATTAGGGTTTCAAGATATGCAAGGGTTCCTGGAGTTTTTGACCTTAAATCCATCAATAGTAACATAAATCATCATTTGAAATACTTTCATGCAAGAACCCAAGCTTAGAATTGAAATTGGGGTTTAGGGTTTTTGAAAAACATTGAAATCACTTTGATTTGGCTCTTTGATTGAAAGGAGAATCAAAGATAAAATCCCCATACCTTTATGATTAATTTCTTTAGGAATTTGAAGAGAAATCAGTAGGAACCCATCCCCTAGCTTTGACGCTTCATCAATGGCTTCCATGGAGTTCTAGAGAGAGAATTTATTTGAGAGGACAGGTTCAATTTGAAGAATGGGGTCTTATTCTAGGTCTTGGGGTTTTAACCCACTTAAAATCCCCTAAAATAGGTAGAATAACCATTTATAATAATTCCCCAAAGTACCCAAACTACCCTTCACTTAGTTGGACCTTTTAAACAAATCAAACTTGAGTTTTATTTTCGCAGATTTCGTCGGGAAACAAGTTCGCGACGCGGAGGTGTTCCCGCAAGTTTCTGGAAATTAAATTTCGAGACTGAAGAGTCTGCGATATGTCCGTCACGCGGACCAAACATTTGGCCCTTGGTGGAGCTAGTCTGCGATGCAGACATGCTCCCTACAAGCACATTTTCAAGCTACCTTGGCAGCTTGTTTGGCCAAGGGTTGGGGTCCTCCTCGGGGATCCTTACGGTGGTCCCGGGGAGTCGTATCCTAACGTTTTGACCCTAAAAATATTTATTAAGACACTAGGGTCACCTCCACTGATTTTAGACTCCAAACAACACATAAAAACATGAACAACATAGTACAACACACCAACACGTAAAGACTAGTTTCCGAACGTCTTGAACGTCTCTTTGACGTTTGACTTCAAACTCTTTAAAACTGACCTATGAACTCATTTTCAAACATTTATACAAGGAGCAACTAACATCTCCTAGCTAAAACATGCTCAACACACAATCATGGAGCCTAAATGCAACTTACTCTTAAAAGTCATTTATTGAAAGAGGAATCTTTCAACTCCACTAAAGCATGCTCATTCATTCATCTTCATGAATTCTATATGCAACTTGACCCAAATGCACTACAAAATAAGGCAAAACAATGCACATAAGTAATTTCTAACAAGACCTAAGCATTTTCATGAACATGCATACAAGGAAATCATGGCAACACATAAACACACAATAACCTCCTTAGATAGGCACACTATCTCCCCCTTGGGAGTAAGCATACAGAAGCTCTTCTAAACATAATTCATACTAAAGACAACTTCATGTTCAACATAACAAGTCATAAAAGACAAGAAATCTGGAAATTTACTAAAGCATAAAACACATACTGAAAGGGACATAATGAGATCACTCTTGATCTTCTCTAGATTGGAGAGCATAAAACCTATTCTTTTTTTAAGGCTCAACATCCCCACCACTAGAGGCAACTTGCTTACCCACTCTTATTGTAGCCTTTCCCTTTGGGCAATCTTTCTTCACGTGGCAACTCTCACCACAACTATAACTACCTTCTCTACCGGCCAAACACCTACCCTCATGCCTTTTACCACTTCTAGTACAAGTGGGCCATAGGGACTCATTACTTTTCCCTTATGGCCTAGGGGTAGACACCCTTTCATCCCTATGCTTAGGATCATTAGAAAAGCCTTGTCCGGAAAACTTTTGTCGATTCCTAGAATGAACATGTCCATCAGACCCATCATGAAAGGATTTATCACCATCCACCCTAGACCTCTTTTTCTCCCTAGATTTTTCTTCCTTGAGTTTTTCTTCTTCCATTTGTTCGGCATGAGATATCCATATTATAAATAAGCATTTCCGTATGACATTCTTTGGCTACCATGTCGGACACTCCCGACAAAAACCTATTCATCTTATCTCTCGGATTTGACACTATGGATGGAGCATACTTAGACAAAAGAGTGAATTTCAAGGCATATATTTAACACTCATGTTACCTTGCTTAAGATTGATGAACTCTTCCATCTTATCCTCCCTCAACTCCCGAGGAAAGAACTTAACTAGAAAAGCTGACTTAAACATCTCCTACTGTATGGGACCCGCTCCTACCGGCCAACTATTTTTCCATTGTTCATACCAAATTTGGGCAACATCTTTCAAATGATAAACGGCTAGTTCCGCTTTCTCTATAGAAGTCATCCCCATGATGGCAAGTGTCTTATAAATCTCTTCTATGAACCCATTTGGATCCTCTTCCACCTTAGAGCCACTAAACTCCGGAGGGTTCATCCTCAAAAACTCCCTTATTCTAGAAGCACCCATCCCCCTTATTGGTTTTATCGAAGCCACCACTTCTCTATTGGCTTGCGCCGTCAAGGCTTGAGCCAACAATTGCATAGAAGCCCTAAACTCCGCAAGGGTGGCATTTCCAATTGGAGGGTCATTGAGGAGGAGCTTGGGGTGGAGCTTTGAGAGGAACCTCTTGTTCCATATTGTCTTCCTCATCTTTCCTAGAATTTGCCCTTGTATTAGCCATACACTGAAAAACCATAGGGCACGAATTAGAAAAAAGGGATACTAAAGCCAAACTCTATGGCACGACTAAGGGAATGAAGAAGTGAGATTTCCTAAACATCCAATAGCCTCCTATTCATAAATGTGGCAAGCTTCACATTTTTGAACAAGACCCTACTAGACGTGGTTTGAGGCAATCCTAGAACCATTCTAAACCATTTGATCTAATTACCAAGTTTGTCACAACCCAAGGGTATACCCTAGGTGTAACATGGCATACTTGACCCCGAAGGGGTCTCATAAAAGCCCTTAGCATAATCATAACATAAGATAATAGAAAGTACGGGAAATTTAAAACTTCTTTAAAACCATACAATTGAAAACATTTTCATAAACAAGCAGAAGTCTTTACAACAACTTTATCTCAAACCATCTATTAAAACTCTTGAATAAAAGACTTGGGACGCGGTCCATACAATGTCTACAACATAAAGAAATGACGTAAGGAAACATAATGGTTTGTCCTCGAAGCTATGAGGACTCACTAAAATCTTCAACTCTTCTTGCTCCTTAGAAACCTAGCCTCCAAAGGAACTCAATCTCCAAAACCCTACATTTGATTAGAATTTAGGCATTATGCATTAGCAGAAAAATATACCAAGTATGAAAGGTAGCATAACATCATAAGAGAATCTCAAAATGGTTAGTCAACATAATACATAAGAATAAGAGATAATCACATAGTCATAGCATAATCTCCAACATAAGCATCATATAGTCATAAGTCAACATAAGACATAATAAATGAGCATAGGAGATACATCATGTTAACGGCATAGTATTCACTTAAACTTTCATATTTACATACTTCAACCTTTCTCTTTCATATTACAAGAGAACTACTTCACAAGCCACCTCAAAGCATACTTGTGCAAGAAGAGGATAGCATCCCATAATACCATCCAAGCTAAGTACCTCTTTTTAGTCATTCTTGGGCATAGTTCACATTCATAGTCAAGACATAGGTTTTCATGTCATAAGAGCACTATACTCCTAAGTAACCTCAACCTCAAGGCACACTGGTGCAATGCATGAGGGGCATCCCATAATACCACTCAAACTAAGAATATCTTGAAGTCACTCTATTCATGCTTACTATTCATAGATGTCACTCTTGACCTACTTCATAAAGACAAGGAACAATCATATCATGGAAGGCAGCTATAGCAACAATCCAAGCTGAGCATACATTACATAAGAAATACTTCATAAGTAGCTTCAAGTCATACTTGTGCCATATATGAATGGCATCACATACTACCACTCACACTAAGTATTCCTTTAGGCTAGCTTACTCAATGCTTTCTATTTATCATAATAGACTATCAAAGAATAGCACACTACTAGGCTAGACCGAACTACCATGGAAAACACCCTTTCAGGCAATCCAAGCTATCCAAGGAAGAATACAAGTATTTTAACCTAGCTACCATGCAAACATACCATATGATGCAAGCTACCCTTAGGGGAGTATAAACCCTCAACCCTAAGCTATCCTTAGGAGATTATGAATCCTTAATCCTAAGCTACCATGAAATGGTCTTGGCCTAACCAAATCAAGCTACCATGAAAGCATCCATGTAATTCTAGTTCAAGCTACCCTTAGAAGAGTATAGGTCCTTAATCCTAGGCTACCATGCCCACTCTAATGGAAGCTACCATGAATAGCATCCCACAAATGCTAATTCAAGCTACCATGAAAAGCATCCTTGCAATGCTAACTCAAGCTAATCTTAGGAGAGTATGGTTCCTCAATCACAAGCTACCATGAGATATTCTAACTCATGCTACATAAACAAGCTATACATGAAGGGATCATATATCACAACTTCAAGCTATTCTATAATAACATGCTTTGTTTCATTTTAGGTGATTAACCTTTCAATCTAGAATCATTCTATGTGAGAAGACCTTTCACATTCTACATACATGCATTCGTATAGTTCTAGGTAGGTCATGTGGGTAAAAGCATTCCACCACAACTCTATCTATTTTGTATATCAATTCTATGCAAGCTACCTTATCATATTAGACTTACTCTATAAGCCCTAGTGATAAACATTATAACTTCAAGTCTTACTATCAAGCTTTACTCCACAATCATCATACTAGACTATATCACATGACATATTAGTCACAAGCCTTAATCATAGACAATTTTATGCATAATTCATCATCAAGTCCCAAATTCTATCATTACAATTCATGGTCTATCATACATTCATAATACTAGTTCAATTCATGATTTCATATTCCCATTCTTGGATAAGTTCTATACATGATAATAATTCTAGAGAATCTATCAAGAATCATCAATTTCTCATCACAAGGCATAAACCCACTTACTTTGATTTCTAAGGTTAACCATGAAATTCACATAAATTCTTCATAATATCATGAATCAACACTAAATTAACCATAAAGAAGTATTATCCAACTAATTGGAGTCATACCCAACTATACCCATACATTGAAAGAAACCCTAGCTTAGATTGGGGTTCTTCTTCACAAATCTTGGAGAATTCTAGGGGAATCTATGGGTGGAAGAACCCATAGATGAAAAGCTAAACATACCTTAATCAAAGCCCTAGCACAAGCCTTCAACAATGGTGCCTGTGTTCTTGACCTTATCTTCAAGCTCTAGCTTCTTCTTCAATGGGGTTTTCTAGAGAGAAATATTTGAAAGGGGAGAACTTTTGGGATCTTTTGGGGGTTTTAATTCTAATGACTTAATTCAGGTGTTTAATGACTTACAATATTATATATATATAGGTGTATAAAGCCCATATAAAATGACCCCCACTTAAAACTAGTCGAATAGGAATTTCCCATTTTACCCTCAACTTGGCAGTCAACTCCCAGGCACCACGACCCCTTTGCCAGCTCGTCAAGGGAACCATTGACCGTGGTGGTGCCCTTGGTCCCTTCACCAGTATCCTCCCTAGCTTGGAAACCCTCCTTGAGGCTAAGGGAAGACTACGAGACCTCCCACGATCAATGGTCAAGATCATGAGACATGGTGATGGTCGTGGTCTTGGGGCAGAAGCTAGGATTTAAGGCCTTGCCTCCCATGAGACTAAGGGGTCTTCACGGACCCCTTCACGGACCTTGGTCAGGACCACTGGTCGTGAAGGTGGTGGTGAACCCTAGGCCATGGCCAAGGTTGGGCAGCCTTGGCCTTTGGCTTAGGCTTTGCCCCCTTGCCATGACATTTGCCCTTGCCTTCCTTACCCAAACCTTAGGTGGTCTTCTAAACTACGGGGTCTAACACGTACCTTAAATTTCAACCACTAAACCCCTCATTCACTGCACGTAAAGTCTCATCTACGACTATAATCCTCAACATCACACTCTAGAACCCTAGCTCTTGGCTCTAGTTTAGTCTACTAGTTTTCTGGGGCATTACAAATCATCAATTCATGCTTAATATAAATCAATTCAATCAAGTTTGTAAGGTACGCATGACTTTTTAATCAAACCCTAACAATTGGGGATTTCTATCTTTTTGAAATTGGAAATTTTGAAGGAACTCCATGGATGAAAGGTATCCATAGATGAAAGCTACCATACCTTACTATCAAAGCCCAAAGAAATTGATGTATGAAATATTTTTCTTGAAACCCTAACTTGAATCTCCTTCTTCTTCTTCTTGAGAGGATGAACTTAGGGTATTTCTTTTTGGTTTTGGAAAATATGGCTTAATTGGGTGAGTTTTAGAGTTAAATGACTTATATAGTGGCTCTAGACTTAGACAAAACGACCTAGCTTTAGTTGGACTAAAACCGGTAAAGACCAATTAGCCCTTAACTTACAATGCATCGCCCATGGACCACGTGAGGTCCCACGAGCCGTGGTCTTCACTGTCACACCCTTTTTTTGCACTGGCGGAAGGTTTTTTCCAATTTAAGTGACTGTATTGATTTAGGGATTATTTTATTTATTTGTTTTAGAGTCGCCACTTGGAATTGAGTTATGGTGTTCCAAGTCACCTTTTTGAATCCCTAATCAGTAGGAAGTGACTCTTTAGTTTTGGTCTGCAAACCAGAAATTCGGGTAAGGAATTATGTTGACCGAGGGGAAGGTATTAGGCATCCCTCAAGTTCTGTGGTTCTAACACGGTCGATTTTATTGACTTATACTTATTTAATATATTTTTAGATGATTTGTGTCTACATGTCATGGTGTGCTTTTTTTTTATTGTTGAATTTTAATTAGTCTGAACCTAGATGCGTAACCGCATTCTTGGTCTTGACATTTAGAGACATAACTGTCTTTTCCTCTCGAGTACGTCACACCTAATAATCTCTATTTACACCTAATGATTTAAATTAATGAACGTTAATTATTAAAATAATTTAGCCACAGTGCGTGACTGCATCCTTGAGTTTCTTTTGATGTCTTAAAAAAAAGTTGTGTAACCACATTCTTAATTGAGACAAATATTTCTAAAAGGTGTATAAAAGTTTGTTTAACATTAAAAATAATTATTTTCCTTTATAAATCTAAAACAACTTATTCAAAGAAAATCATTATTATTAACTCCGACTAAATTTGTATAAGGTCCAACAAGTTAAATTTAAATAGTAAACAAAAAAAATTATATGACTTATGATATAAGCTCCTTTAGATTAAAATTTGAAAATGTTAACACCAATAGATATTGTATAGCAATAGTAATTCAATTAATGATTCAACCTATCTTAAGCCAAAAATTATTATTTTAAATAAAACAAAATTCAATATACTAACTCCAAATCCTTAATTAATTTTCCATATTCAATGATATTCTACATGACATTAACTAGAAACTTATTCAGAGCATCAAAATTGTACGACAAGAAATAACAACAAATATGTTTAATTCCAAATTTATTTCAATCGAATTATGAATGAAACAAAACTATATATAAAAAAAGTATCATACATCAAAATTCATAAATAAATTGAAGAGATAAGGCAAAGTTGAATACCTTAAATTAAGAAATTAAGTACCGCAAAATTTTAAACTGAAACTCGATTAGAACCCTCACGAATCTTTTTTAGTGTGATATGTTGGTATGTTTTTTCTTCTCGTATGTTGCTGGATGTAGTGTCTATAGGAAATGTGTGTGGGGAGTATATTTGTGTGGCTATGTTGCTGATTTTTCTTGGTGTGCAGCGTGTGTGTGTGTTTTTGTGTGTTGCTTAATGGTTTTTTGCTGATTTTTTTCGTGTTCTGCGTGTGTGTTATCCTGTAGATGTGTGTGTTGTGTTGCTGATTTTTTCGTCTCTTCGTGTGTTGTAGAGTTGTAGTATATAGGTATAGGGATGTTGTGGGTGTGAGGATAATGGGGGAGGAAAGTGGGGGTTAAGGTGGGGTAGTGGGGTAAGTGTAGGTGGGTTGGGGTAGTGGGGTCTAAAAATGTAATTAAGAAATACTAGCTTGTTTATTAAAATTTAAATTAAAAGAATACATATATTTTTTGTAGTTTTCGAAACTTTTAAAATAGATTTACTAAAATACGATGAAAAATATATATTTAATGTAGACGTAGAAGAAATATTTAAGAAATAAAAATGATGTAAAACCTTATGTTCGGTCAAAAATTACATGTCTACATTCACCACGAGCCGTGTCTACATTCCCACGAGCCGTGAAGTGGCTTATGAAGACGGGGCTGTTTTGGGAAGTTTTGGAGAGGCTACTGCCTAGCCCACCACGAACCACACCAAGGGCCGTGGTGGTGGGCGTGGTAGGTGGGGCAGTGTCTACGCCAAGGTAGGTTACCCTAGCCCACTCCCGTGTCCCTTGCCCTTCTTCCTTGACTCTTACCCTCACACTTAGCTCTAGATTAGCCTACTAGATTCCAAGGCGTTACAATATCTCCCCCTTAGGAACATTCGTCCTCGAATGACGTTCTAGACACCTTACGGAAGTAAAGACTCAAGACTAACAACCCATCATGCATGCAACTCATCAAATGCACATAATCAAGGAGGAAACATCCACTCCAACTCAAATATACTCAAGGCATCACAAGGAAGTAGGAACTACATTTAACAACCCATTATGCATGAAATTTCAACATTTCTTATGTTCAAGGAGGAACTACCTTCTCTGAGCTAAAAACATGCTCAACACAATTTCATGGAGCCTATATATAATTTACTCTTAAAAAGCATATCAAAAGCATGTTAATCAATTCATCTCATGAAGTCATTAGGCAACTCATACTCAATGCACAACAACATGAGGAAAATCAATCATATAAACTCATTTTCTTTCTCAACATAAGTTTCTCATGAACATGCATCACATAAGGAAATCATGGAAACCCTTAAAAACACATGACTTCCAAAACAAGGACAACTCAAGAGGAACTAATAACCTCAAGCTAGGATAGGAGTAGAAGGAAAAAGATGAGGAAAACGAGACATCATATCGAGCTTGGCCTCCCAAGTAGCACCCTCAACTGGTTGATTCCTCCACAAGACCTTCACGGAAGCTATCTCCTTGTTCCTCAATTTCTTGACTTGCCGGTCTAGAATCTCTACCAGAACTTCCTCATATGAAAGACTTTCATCAACTCCCAACCCTTCTAAAGACACTATGGATGCCAGATCTACAACACACTTCTTAAGCATAGAGACATGGAAAACTGGATGCACCGATGCCAACTCACTTGGCAAATCTAACTCATAGGAAACCTTACCAATACTCCTCAAGATTTGGTATGGTCTCGCATATCGGGGACTAAGCTTCCCCTTCTTACCAAACCTCATCACACCCTTCATGGGTGAGATTTTCAAATAAACCCAACCGTTAACATCAAACTCTAGATCCCTTCTCCTTACATCGGCATAAGATTTTTACCGACTTTGAGCCGTTTTCAATCTCTCTCTAATGAGTCAGACTTTCTCAATGGCCTCAAGAACCAATTCGGGACCTAATAGGGCAACTTCACCCACCTCAAACCAACCAACGGGAGATCTAAATCTCCTACCATACAAGGTCTCAAATGGAGCCATACCAATACTTGAATGATAGTTATTATTGTGAGCAAACTCTATCAATGGCAAATTGTCATCCCAATTACCCTTAAAATCAATCACGCAAGCCTTTAACATATCTTCCAAAACTTGGATGGTACGCACTGCTTGCCCATCGATTTAGGGATGAAAAGTCGTGCTAAGCTTAACTTATTACCAAGACCCTTTTGGAACGACCTCCAAAAGTGAGAAGTGAATTGAGTACCACGATCGGAAATAATGGATAAAGGCACTCCATGCACCTTTACCATTTCTCTTATGTACAATTTAGCATAATCTTCCCTCGAATAGGAAACCTTGACGAGAATAAAGTGAGCCAATTTTGTCATCCGATCTACAATAACCCAGATAAAGTCATGTTGTCTTCGAGGGTAAGGCAACCCAACAATAAAGTCCATGTTCACCTCTTCCCGCTTCCAAGTAGGAATACCAATATCTTGGGATAAGCCTCCTGGTCTTTCATGCTCAACTTTAACTTGTTGGTAATTAGGACATTTAGCCACAAATCTCGCAATATCCTTCTTCATCCCATTCCACCAATAGACCTCCCGCAAGTCACAGTACATCTTGGTGGTTCCCGAGTGAATGGAATACCAAGAACTATGGGCTTCCGACAAGATTTACTCTCTCAAGTCATCAACATTAGGAACACACAAACGACCTTGGTATCTAAGTACACCATCTCCCCTTGGGAGAAAGCCTCAACGGATTTCTTAAGCACCACCTCTTTCAACTAAACTAATATAGGATCAAGACCTTACTTAGATTTCACATCCGCCACAAAAGACAATTCGGATCCATTGTGAACCATAATGCCACCCTTGGTGGAGTCCACTAATTCAACACCTAATCGGACAAACCTATGAATATCTCGAACCAACTATTCCTTGTCATCCTCAATATGAGCAACACTACCCATAGACAACCGACTAAGAGCATCCTCTACCACATTTGCCTTACTTGGGTGATAAAGAACACTATGTCATAATCTTTCAATAATTCAAGCCACCTCCTTTGGAAAATATTCAAATCCTTTTGACTAAAGACGTATTGCAAACTCTTGTGATTGGTAAACACATCAACATAAACCCCATACAAATAATGCCTCTAAATCTTTAAGGCAAAGACAACCACCGCTAACTTAAGGTCATAGGCAGAATAATTCTTCTCATGGACTTTAAGTTGCCTTGAAGCATAGGCAATTACTTCACCATTTTGCATAAGTACACATCCCAACCCCACTCTAGAGGCATCACAATACACCACAAAACCATACGTACCTTCCGTTAAAGTCAACACCAGAGCTGAAGTAAGTCTATCTTTCAACTCTTGGAAACTTTTCTCACAAGCTTCCGACCAAATGAAGTTATTCTTCTTTTGATTCAAAGCCGTCAATAGAGAGGCAATGAAAGAGAACCCCTCAACAATTCGTCAGCAATAACCGGCCAAACCCAAGAAACTTCTAATGTCCAAAGGTGATAGAGGTCTAGGCCAACTCTTGACGGCATCCGTCTTCTTAGAATCTACCTCAATACCTTTACTTGACACGACATAACCAAGAAAAGCTACGGACCTTAACCAAAATTCATACTTGCCAAATTTTGCAAAAAGTTGATGGTCCTTAAGAACTTGCAATACAATCCTCAAATGATCAACATGCTCATTCTCACTCCTTGAATAGATCAAAATATCATCAATGAACAAGGTATTGTCTAAACACCCTATTCATCAAATCCATAAACGTCGTCGTAGCATTAGTCAACCCAAACGTCATCACCAAGAATTCATAATGACCATACCGGGTTCTAAAAGTCGTCTTTGGAATATCAACACCCCTCACCCTCAATTGGTGATAACTCGATCTAAGGTCAATTTTAGAGAAGTAACTTGCCCTTCGTAGTTGGTCAAACAAATCATCTATCCATGTAAGAGGATACTTATGCTTAATGGTCACTTTGTTCAACTGATGATAATCAATATAAATACGAAGATACCCATCTTTCTTTCTAATGAACAAAACCCGGAGAACCCCATGGAGAGATACTTGATCGGATGAAACCCTTATCAAACAAGTCCATCAACTTTTCTTTCATCTCCTTTAACTCAGTCGGGGCCATTCAATAAGGAGGAATAGAAATAGGTTGCCTATTTGGGAAAAGGTCAATATCAAAGTCTATTTCCCGCTCGGGAGGAATACTAGGTAGATCATTTGGGAACACTTCAGGAAACTCATTGACAACGGGGACCGATGCAAGAGTAGAGGCTTCGAAATCTACATCATTCACCCTAACAAAATGGTAAACGCAACCCTTAGAGATCATCTTTCTAGCTTTAAGACATGAGACGAACTGGACCTTAGGCATAGAATTCCCCCATTTCACTCAAGAATAGGCTCATTCGGGAACTAAAACTTGACCACACGAGTTCTACAATCAATAGAAGCATAATAAGAGTGCAACCAATCCATACCAAGAATCACATTGAAATATAACATATCAAGCTCTACCAAATCAACAAGAGTAACCTTATGGGATAGGGAAACGATACATTTCCTATAGACCATCTTAGACACCACAGAATCACAAACAAGATTGGAGACAGAAGAAGGTTCTAACAACACATCAGGGAGCACATCAAATCTCATTGCCATATATGACGTCACAAAGGACAAAGTAGCACCGGGATCAAGCAAGGCATACACATATATATGGAAAATTTTTAACATACCGTGACCACGTCCAGAGAATTCTCTTATTCACCTCAGTTTTGGAGAGCATAGAAGCAGTTTTGCTTAGGAGCATTGGAATTCAAACCACTATGAGGAGCTTGATTGCCCTGTTTTCCTTTAGCCTTAAGCATCGGGCAATCCCTCATTTTTTTATCACTCTTTCCACAACCATTCATGCCGGCTAGGCACTTACCATCATGCTTCCTTCCACACCTAGTACAATTAGTCATAGGTAATGAAGATCTACCATTATTCCCTCCTTGATGCTTAAGGTTAGACACCCTATATTTTTTTAACTTAGGAGAAGCATTGGAGGAACCTTGACCAGAAAACCTTTGTTGAAATCTAGGTCAACCTTGTCCAACGGACCTTGTATTAGAGAAATTTATACCACAAGTCCTAGCCCTTTTTACCTCCCTAGACTTTTCATTGAGTTTCTCCTCCTCAATTTATTGTGCATGGACCATAAGACGAGAGATATCTAATGAGCATGGCAGTGCGGCACTCTTTAACCACTATTTCATACACATCCCTCACGAACTTACTCATCCTAGCCCTTGAATCCGCAACTATTGTGGGAGCATACTTGGACAATTGGGTGAACTTTAGAGCATACTCTCTCACACTCATACTCCCTTGACTAAGGTTAATGAACTCTTGCACCTTTGCTTCCCTCATTTCAAGGGGAAAGAACCTATCAAGAAAAGAAGATTTAAACATTTCCCACTCTACGGGACCCACTCCTACCGGCCTCCCTTCCTTCCATTAGTTATACCACACTTGAGCAACACCTTTCAATTGATAAGCGGCCAACTCCGCCTTCTCTACCGGAGTTATCCCCATAATAGCAAGTACCTTATAGACCTCATCAGTAAACTCTTGAGGATCTTCCTCAACTTTGGAGCCATAAAGTTCCAAAGGGTTCATCCTTGCAAAGTTCCTCACTTTTGAAGCTGCCGTACCCACAATTGGGTTCACGGAATCTATAACCTCTCTATTGACTTGAGCCATCATGGCTTGAGCCAGCACTTGATACTTTACTCTCAAAGCGTGTCCTTTCACAATTCAACAATAACAACATTGATACTTTACCTCCTTGAGGTTCAAAACCTACTTTAATCCAAAACATCTAGAATTCAAGAATTAGATATGGATTCATCATAATTCATGTGATTCTATCACCTCATGCATTAATTCATAAAATTCCTCTTTCATCAACAAAGACCCACATCAAATCATCAACTTGGAGAAATATGGTAATTACATGGGTTCATGGGGAAACATCATAAAAATCATTGGAAATCATCAATTCATACTTAATATAACTCAATTAAATCAAGTTTGAAAGGAACCCATGACTTTTGAATCAAACCCTAACAACTGGGGATTTCTATCTTTTTGTAATTGGAGATTTTGAAAGAACTCCATGGATGAAAGGTATCCATGGATGAAAGCTAACATACCTTACTATCAAAGCCCAAAGAAATTAATGTATGAAAGCTTGTTCTTGAAACCCTAGATTGAATCTCCTTCTTCTTCTTCTTCTTCAAGTTTTCTAGAGAGAGAATTATTTGAGAGGATGAACTTTGGGGATTTATTTTGGGTTTTGGAAAATATGGATTAATTGGGTGAGTTTTAGAGTTAAAATTACTTATATAGTGGTCCTACACTTAGACAAAATGACCTAGCTTTAGTTGGATTAAAATTGGAAAAGACCAATTAGCCCTCAACTTACAGTACACTGCCCAAGGACCACGTGAGTTCCCACGATCCGTGGTCTTCACCACGAGCCGTGGTCCCATCCATGGAGCATGGGACAGTAGCTAGGCAGCCCCCTCCCAAAGCCCCTAGAATCTAAGCCACCTTCACGAAGGGTTCCACAAGCTGTTGTTCCTCTCGTGGCTACAAAATACTGATCTTTAACCCTTAAAACTAACTCTCCTCCACAAGCCTTCCCACGAGTCGTGGTCTTCACCTCAAGCCGTGAAGTGGCTCGTGAATATGGGTTTGTTTTGGGTTGTTTTGGAGAGGCTAATTCCTACCCCACCATGAGCCACACCAAGGGTCGTGGTACTCACCACAAGCCGTGGTGGTGGGAGTGGTAGGTGGGGCAGTGTATACGCCAAGGTAGGCTGCCCTAGCCTACTCCCTTGGCCCTTGCCCTTTTCCTTGACTCTTACCCTCACATTTTACTCTAGATTAGCCTACTAGATTCTGAGGTGTTACAGGCATGCAGGTTCATTATGGCGTGTGTTTAGGCGAAGTCATCATTAATAGAGGATATAAAGGCAAAACAATACCTAGACATGCGGTTGTGAAAAATTAGAGATGACATTGTTCTCAACAAGAATAAAGATTTTATCCTGGATAGTCATGGGGTATTACAACTTGGCAATCGTGTTTGTGTACAAGATGTCAATGGTTTAAGACAAACATTTCTTGAAGAAGCGCGTTGCTCTAAGTAATAAGTTCATCCTGGATCCACAAAGATGTACCAATGTCACGACCCAAGCCTAGGGCCTAGACGTGACCGGCGAATGGGGAACCCGAAGGAACCCCAAACAAGCCTCATAGCGTATCATTACACATCCTTGGTCGCAGAAGCAAGTAAATGACCATGAGCAATAAGCATAATCAAGGGGGGGAATCGGAAATAAGGGAGCAAGAGGAAAAAAGAAGAAGAAATGATACATAAATACCATAGATGAGTCAAGCTCAAGCATAATACACAACTTGTCCAACACCACCTCTAAACATGAGTACTTAGCGGGGGCCAAGACAAACTACCGGGCTCACCCTCATAACGAAAACATAACTAAAAAGAAAAAGTCTTATAAATAGCAAAAGATCATGAGCAACGTCCCCGGAATGGAGGACTCACCAATAACCTTGATAGAAAATCGTATTAGCCACGCGGAGGAGGAGGGACAAGCGGTGCTCCGGTCCCTACATGGTGACATCATGTAGGCATAGAGTATGCGTTAGTACGTTTGAATGTACTAAGTATATGGGATGCAATGCAATGCTACAATAGATGGACATCATAGGAAAATGCATAATAATACCCGTTAGATAGCACATTAATGAAACGATATATATATAATGACGCTTACATAAAAATCATATTTAGTGGGACGTAGCACAAGTGTGGTGAGTGACCATCAATATAGTATTACCAAGGCCTACCACCCCCTTGGAGAGGCGAAAGAGGTACAAACCCCTCAATGTGGTTACCCGGGCCTACCACCCCCCGAGCTAGGGACCAAGGTACAAACCCCTCGATATGGTTATACGGGCCTACTACCCCCCGTACTAGGCAACCAAGGTACCAACCCCTCGATACGGTTATACGGGCCTACTACCCCCGTACTAGGCAACCAAGGTACCAACCCCTCGATACGGTTATACGGGCCTACTACCCCCGTACTAGGCAACCAAGGTACCAACCCCTCGATACGGTTATACGGGCCTACTACCCCCGTACTAGGCAACCAAGGTACCAACCCCTCGATACGGTTATACGGGCCTACTACCCCCCGTACTAGGCAACCAAGGTACCAACCCCTCGATACGGTTATACGGGCCTACTACCCCCCGTACTAGGCAACCAAGGTACCAACCCCTCGATACGGTTATACGGGCCTACTACCCCCCGTACTAGGCAACCAAGGTACCAACCCCTCGATACGGTTATACGGGCCTACTACCCCCCGTACTAGGCAACCAAGGTACCAACCCCTCGATACGGTTATACGGGCCTACTACCCCCCGTACTAGGCAACCAAGGTACCAACCCCTCGATACGGTTATACGGGCCTACTACCCCCCGTACTAGGCTTGGTCGACTCACAACACGTATATAGAGAAAATCATATACATGTGTCCATTTCATCATCATTTCAATAATTATATAACCATTCGATTCATAGGACGTACATTGGACCTTCCATTTCCTAAGGATTCTATAAATGGGCATTTTATCAAACACATGATGGGCTATTGTTCATGTAAATGAAATCATGTACTTCAAGAGTACTAAGTCCAACCAATTCCGAAATACGTATAAATCAGCCCACCAACAACATACATATATATATACATATATAACAACCTTCATAATTTGATCATTGAGGCATGAAAACCATAAACATCATATAATCATTCCATTTCATGATAATATACAAAAATAGACCATAATAGGATGTGTAGTAATAATTCCATAATTCAAGAGTTCATAAATGATCATAAGGACCCATAAACTTGAAGTAAAATAGAGGATAAATGGTTGGACTTGTGGAAAGGAAGGTTTCCACAATCAACCCACATACCTCAACTTTGGAGAATCCTTGATGAAGATTGGAATGGAGAATTGAAGCTTGAGATTGAGTCTTGAATCCGGAATTAGAGGTTGAGATGTTTGAATTTGGTTGAAGATCTTGGTGAAATTTTGAAGAGGGATTAGTGAGTGTTTTTGAGTGTTTTGAAGCTAGAAAGAAAATATATCTAAGTATGGGACAATCCTCTTTTTATAAAAGAAAAACGTCCAGCCGCTACAGTAACTTTAGCTACTGGAAATTGAAATTCTGCTCCGACAGGTTTTACGAAAATGGTCATAACTCCCTCATCCTAACTCGGAATGAGGTGAAACCAAGTGCATTGGAAAGTTAACTCGTAGAGGTTTAATTTAATAGGTTGTGGCCCTTCCAGTTCCTTGTGTGCTAAGAGATATGCCCCTTTAAAGTTGACCCTGAAAATCACATTTTTTGCGATTTTTGAATTTTGATACGATTGTTCTAAAATTCGGGTTAGACCCATTTCCTACTCAATTTGACCCCACGAATAAGAATATGAAGTCGAATTTCCGAAATCATGCACGGATTTTGAGATATATGGAAATTACAATTATAGGTGTTTCCGAAGCACATTTTCGGGCATTTTGGGGTCGTTTCAACCAAGATCTTTGTCAGTTGTATTGGTGGGAGGGTATGAAGAAAGAAATTGCAAATCATGTCACTCGATGTTTGACTTGTTGGCAAGATAAAGCTGAACATCAAAGACCTGCAGGATTTATGCAACAACTTGTGATACCAGAATGGAAATGGAAGTGAATTACTATGGATTTTACCACTGGATTACCATGAACTCTTAAGGGTTATGATTCTATATGAGGCTGCACGGAGTTCCAATTTCTATCATATCAGGCAGGGATCCCAGTTCACTTTACATTTCTAGAAAGCATTCCAAGGGGCATTGGGAATGCAAGTAGAATTGAGTATGCCATTCCACCAGCAGATCGATGGACAGTCAGAAAGAACCATTCAGACATTCGAAGATATGTTGAGATCGTGTTCTTGATTTTTGTGGTAGTTGGACAAATATTTACCGTTGATAGAGTTTTCCAACAATAATAGTTTCTAAGCAAGTATATAGATGGCACCTTACGAAGCATTATATGGAAGGTGGTGTCGATCTCCCATTGGGTGGTTTGAGGCTGGTGAGTTTAAGGTATTGGGTCCAGATTTGGTGAAGTCAGCGATCGACAAAGTTCAATTAATTAGGCAAAGATTGCTAGCAGCAGAAAGTAGACAAAAGGTTTATGCTGATAAAAGACATTGAGAGTTGGAGTTTTTAGTGGGGGATCATGTGTCCTTACATGTATCACTAATAAAAGGTCTTTTAAGATTTGGGAAGAAAGGAAAATTGAGTCTGAGATACATTGGGCCATATGAGATACTTGATATAGTTGGTGTTGTCGCATATCATATAGCGCTTCCACCTGAGTTATCGTCAATATATTCAGTATTTCATGTGTCCATGCTACGGAAGTACATACCAGGCCCCTCACATTTGATCGAAGCTGTCACGACCCAAGCCTAGGGCCTAGACGTGACATGGCGAATGAGAAACCCGAAGGATCCCCAAACAAGCCTCTCAAACTTGTCATCACACTTCATCGGTCGCGGAAGTACATTCAACATTAATTAACGGGAGATAGGGACTAAGGGCAAACCATTTCAAAATGACATCATAGAATAAGAGTCAAGCTCATTTACAAAATACTTGTCCAACGCACACCTCTACATACATAGATAGGACGGGGGCCATGACATATTACCGGCTCCCCTCATAGTCAAAATACAATTACAAGCTAAAGTCTCAAAACATAGGAGTAGGAAACATAACATAGCCCTCGAATCATTGAGGACTCACCAACAAACTCGGATAAGCGTCGTACTAGCCACGTGAATGGAGAGAAGGATCAAGAGTAGCTCCGGTCCCTACATGGTGACATCATGTAGGCAAAATATGCGTTAGTACTTGGAATGTACTAAGTATGCGGGGTGCAACACAACAATAAACAAGGACACAATCGAAATACAAGAAATAGTTTCATAGGCATTATGAACGACAATATGAGGATGCATGATCAAAGTGAAGTCAAAACATGTTTAAGTAACTCTATACTAATAGTAGATATCATATGTGTATGCATGATCCAACCAATCTATAACCCCAACTTAGGATGGGGGATGCCGTTCACACCCGGACACCCTGGTGGCAAGGTATAAACCCCTCACATGGTTGATGTTGGTCACACCCCAAGCATCCTAGGTGGTGAGATATAAACCTCTCACATGGTTGATGTTGGTCACACCCCAAGCATCCTAGGTGGTGAGATATAAACCTCTCACATGGTTGATGTTGGTCACACCCCAAGCATCCTAGGTGGTGAGATATAAACCTCTCACATGGTTGATGTTGGTCACACCCCAAGCATCCTAGGTGGTGAGATATAAACCTCTCACATGGTTGATGTTGGTCACACCCCAAGCATCCTAGGTGGTGAGATATAAACCTCTCACATGGTTGATGTTGGTCACACCCCAAGCATCCTAGGTGGTGAGATATAAACCTCTCACATGGTTGATGTTGGTCACACCCCAAGCATCCTAGGTGGTGAGATATAAACCTCTCACATGGTTGATGTTGGTCACACCCCAAGCATCCTAGGTGGTGAGATATAAACCTCTCACATGGTTGATGTTGGTCACACCCCAAGCATCCTAGGTGGTGAGATATAAACCTCTCACATGGTTGATGTTGGTCACACCCCAAGCATCCTAGGTGGTGAGATATAAACCTCTCACATGGTTGATGTTGGTCACACCCCAAGCATCCTAGGTGGTGAGATATAAACCTCTCACATGGTTGATGTTGGTCACACCCCAAGCATCCTAGGTGGTGAGATATAAACCTCTCACATGGTTGATGTTGGTCACACCCCAAGCATCCTAGGTGGTGAGATATAAACCTCTCACATGGTTGATGTTGGTCACACCCCAAGCATCCTAGGTGGTGAGATATAAACCTCTCACATGGTTGTCCGGTTCTTTTCCCCCGGACCGGGCATGGTCATGCAACACTTTATATAGAAAATTCCCATTAGGCTCTAATGCAATCTCACGTATGGAATGAACATATACACAAGCTTAGTTTGTCATCAACACTTTCCATGGATATATTATTGGCCACCAAATAATTTGTGTGCTAGGAGATATGACCCTCCAAAGTAGACCCTCGAAAAAGGCTTCACTTGGAAATTTTGGATTTTGATACGGTTGCTCTAAAATTTGGGTTAGACCCATTTCCCACTCAATTTGACCCCCTAAACAAGAATATGAAGTCAGATTTTCGAAAAATGAAACGGATTTTGAGATATATGGAAATTACAATTATAGGTGTTTCCGAAGCACATTTTCGGGCATTTTTGGGGTCGTTTCAGAAGCATCAAACATTCAGTGTGATAAGAACCAAACTTATGAAGAGGATCCAATGGTTATCATGGATCGACAAGTAAGAAAGCTACGATCAAAAGAGATGGTGACAGTAAAAGTAGCATGGAAAAATCATTCCAGCGAGGAGGCGGCGTGGGAAGATGAGGAGGTTATGCGAGCAAAATATCCTCACTTGTTTACATTTCCAGGTTGGTATATGTTAAAAAAATCGGGGACCAAACTTTCTTAAAAGGGAGAGAATGTGACGACTTAAAATTTTGAGCTTGGCCAATTTAAAATAAGTAACCACTTATTTACCTAACCCAACTGATTAGCTAGTTAGGACATATCTTTTAACCCGCCTTTTTAATATGATTAGTAGATAAAAATAGAAAAGAGGCAGTGAGAGGGGTTTAAAAATAGTTGCGTTGGTTTAAGCTTAAAGCGGTGGAGCGCCAGCTTCTGGAAAAGAAAAAATTTATCTAGAGAAGCAAAAAGCAACACAGAAAGAAGGAAGAATGTAAGGAGAAAAGAAACCAACAACAAAATCCAACACCACGTAAAGGTTTTCATCTCTAAGACCTAAAAGTAAAAAGTATTGTAGAAGACCCAATTGTTTCTCTCCATTCTTGACTTATTAAATAATTGTATGTCGAAAATGGAATCATTGGGAGCAAATTGAAGTTATCTGTCGAGAGTAGAGTGAGTGATAATTCTTCCATTGTTTATTTTCCACTATCCCGTATTTTGAATTTGTTTTCTTGCTCTGTCTGACTTATCTAAAAATTGATCTCTTGTGCGCGGACAAGCGGTAGTATGATCAAGTATTTGAAAATGTATTGAATAGTTTCTATCGTGAGTTATATACCTATTACTCTTGAATTTATGAGTTATTATATGTGGTGGGAAACAAATTTGACACAAGCAGAATATGAATGAATGTTGCATTCCAGAGAACTATTTTCAGGAAGCTAACTTTGTCACTATCGTAGTTTTCTAACGTCGGGATTGTTAGACCTGGTGCACCTTGTACAAAAACTAATGTGGTACATCCACCCTCTAGAAGGGAACCTAGCTGATGAGGTGGTCAGACGGCTATGGTAAATCTGTAGTGTCAGAAAGTATACTCGATACTGGCATTGGATCCTCCCAATAAACGATGGATGTGATTATCAAAATATCTTAACACAATTTTCATATATGAATAGAGAAATTTAGTTAAGCAAGTTCTGGATGGTGATTTATAGTTTACATGCTCTTTTGTTTATATGTTTGTCCCATGTACAACGCTATGGCTGCCTTTGTTACTCACTCAGTCGGTGTGACTGACCCCACTCCTTTTTTCTTTTTCTTTCAAATAATTCAACTGAAGGTGACCCTTGACTCCAGTATAGTAAAAGACAGAGCTAGTGCCAGATCAGTAAGCCCCGCACTTGCTTCGCATGGGCCAATATTTTGTTTCAACTAATGAAGTATATTAGTGTACTTAATCCTAGAGTCTTGCTCTTTGAGTTGGTCTAGTAATATAAATTTGGTTTTTGTTTGGATTGATGATGAGAAGGTGACTTGCAACATCTAAGTTTTATGAAAGTCCCTGATTTCGATTATATTAGTGTCTTAGACTTTTTTTTTATAAAAAAAATTGCCCTTTGGAGGGTGAGGGGATTAGCAAGGAGCGGGACATAAACCTTACCTCCGAACCTAAGGTGGTTCATGAGTTGGTCCTCCTACTAAGGTTGACCAACTCATCCCCGATACTCTAAAATGAAACCTAGAAATTAAGCATCTAAGAGAGAAATCCTTTCGATACAAAAAATCTAGAAAGCATAAATAAGGGAGACTCTCCCCTTACAAGTAAAGAGAGAAATAAAACCTAAATCTACTCAAAATAGATACACAAAGCTTAGCTATTTTGAATAGAGTAAGGACACCAAAAAACATAGAGAAATCTATGTGACTATCAAGAACAAAGATCAGGGAGGGTGTTTCATTCTTTTCAATATTTTCCTCCTAAAGTTAGTTAAACCCAATTTTTCCAGATGATAGCTTCCTCTGGCCAACCTGGGCAGCTGATGATAGGTATTAAATTGTTGCAAAATATCAAAATTATGACTCCAGTTAGATAGGTAGTTTGTTGTACAGTTTGCCTCTTGATAAATGTGATTGCACTTGAAGAATTCCAGCTGATTTGTGAGGTTTTGAAGATCTTTGATGCACTGTTGAAGCTTCCATGGAGGTCTGCTATCGTGATTCAGCCAATGTGTGAGCAATTGAGAGTCGACTTCCAGATGAATCCTCCTAAAACCATGCTGGATGCACCATTCCAGTCCATGAGCTACAACTTGAATCTCAGCTTGATTATTAGTACTTGAACCAAGAGGAATAGAGAAAGCATAGATAATATTACCATAACAGTCCCTCAAAATACCTCCTCCTCCTATCTTTCCTGGATTAGTCATTGCATTGCCATCCGTATTCAACTTATATGTATTTTGGTGAGGTTTCTCCCAATGAACCGAGATAATTCTAATTTCCTGTCGACATCCTTCCATAATGGTGATCACTTCCTTCAAATTATGGGGCCATTGAATAAAGGGATAAACAGTGTTAAGAAGGTTCTTCATGTCTTTGAACACTAAAACTTTAACCTGCAAACTATTACATTTCTTGTCTCCATATTTGGCTGCACAACGATTCTTCCAAAGATTCAAGCTAATGAATAAAGGGAGAGCTTGAATCATGAGTTTGTGAATTTCATTCTTTGCCTCCAAAGTCCACCAGTGCATCATCAGATTCTTCAAGAGGATGTGTCTGTGAGTTGTTCCAAAGAAGGCTGAATAGTACTTCCAAATGTGATTGGCAAAATTCCCATTCACAAAAATGTGTCGGATGTTATCCTCCCCTTGTCTAATACAACAAGAACACAAGGCAAGATCTTCACCAAAGGTGCTGATTTTTTCATTTGTAGGTAACTTCCCTCGCAGAGCTCTTCAATTAAGAAAGGAGATTTTGAATGGGATGTTCTTGTGCCAATTGTTACTGTTGATCCTCAGTCTGTCACCTTTTTGCCTGGTGAGCTCCCAAGCAGAAGAACAAGAGAACCTGTCTGTCTCATTATTTTTCCAGATAGCTTCTTCAACAACACCTTCCTGGTAGTCAATCCTTGTTTTTAAAATAATTGGAACTAGTAGGGGTGGTGCATGTTGTCGAACCATGGTTTCATTCCATTGACCTTCCACAAGGAATTGATCAACTGTGACGGTAGTAATGCTTGAAACACTGATGCTATATTTTGCCAAAGTTCCTTCACCAAGCCAATCATCCCACCAAAAGGAACTGTTACCCAAATGTATTCTCCATTTGATGTGAGCCTCCATAATGTGTTTATTATTCATCATATACTTCCACACAAGAGATTACCCCGTAGCCCATTTCTTCCTAACAAGATGAGCCCTTTGACAATGTTTGGCTTTTAAAAAGGAACCCCATAAAGAATTTTTGGTCCTGAAAAGCCACCATTATTTAAACTGTAGGGATGAAAAAATGTCATTCAAATGTCTCACACCAATGCCTCCTTCTTCAAATAGTAGACAAAGAGTTTCCCATGAAGCCCAATGATATTTATTTTTTCCTTGTTCCTATCCCCAGAAAAGGTCAGCGATAGCTCTTTGGATATACTTAATGAAAGTTTTGGGAGGAGATATTGCTGCCATGATGTGAATTGCAATGGATTAGAGAACATGCTTAATTAATGTAACCTTTCCACCAAAAGAGAGGATTCTTGATTGCCATCCACTAATTCTTTTGACCACTTTAGCAACTAGGTCAGAAAATAGATAATTCTTTGACGACCAATATAAAGAGGGCAGCCAAGATAGTTAAGAGGACTGTTTTTTTTAGTAAAGGTCGTTACCTCCTTAATCATCTCAATAGTAACCATGGAGGTATTTTGTGGAACCATAAAATGACTTTTGTCCTTGTTAATGAGCTTATCAGAAACCCCTTCATAAGTGGAAAGAGTTTTCATGATAAGCTGTAAGGACTCATTTGCAGTAGAAGAAAAGATAATAACATCATCTGCAAAGCTCAAATGATTAATTTGAGGACCTTTACTTTCCATCATTAACCCTTTGTAGAGATGATCTTGATGAAGTCTGTTCAACATTTTGGATAGAATCTCAGCACTTAAATTAAATAGGGCTGTCGATAATGGATCACCTTGCTTGAGAACTATCGTAGACCGAAACAAACCATGTCTGGTTTCATTGATAATGATAGAGTACCAATTATTACTCATGATTTTCCACACCATATCAATGAAAATTTCTCCAAATCCCAATCTCCTTAGAACTAAACAAGTGAAGGACCATGAAACTCTGTTGTACGCATTTGTCATGTCTAACTTGATTACCACATTATCTCCCTCATTTGTTTTTTTTATACCATGGGTAATTTCATGGGCTAACATAATGTTTTCATATATGCTCCTGCCCCTTACAAACCCCGACTGATTATATGAGATAAGATTGGGAAAAATGGGAGCCAATCTGAGACACAGAAGCTTAGAAATAATTTTGTTGGTGAAGTTGTTGAGGCTAATCGGCCTGAATTCAGAGAATTTGTTGGGGTGTTCAACTTTTGGAAGTAGAACAAGGCAAGCATGTGACATGAATCTAGGCATAATGTGACCACTAAAAAAGGAGTGTGCAGTAGCCAAAAGGTCACTCTTGATAATATCCCAGCAAGTCTGATAAAATTTTCCTCCAATCCCATCCGGACCAGGAGCAGAGTTGGGATTCATTGAAAAAATGACTTGCTTTAATTCCTCCATGGTTGGCATTTGTTGTAAAGTCTGATTCTGCTCTGGAGTAATAAGTGTGGGAATACATTGATGAATATCCTCATTAATTTTGTTGTTGTTTCCAGAAAAGATTTTCTGAAAATACTCACAAGCAGCACTGGTAATATTGTGATCTCCTTGGTACAAATCTTATGAATAAATAGTCTTCTTTTCCTCCCCTCATAAGAGCATGGAAATATTTGGTATTAGCATCCCCTTCCTTGAACCATTGGAGTTGAGTCTTTTGTTTGAGAATGGACTCTTCCAACTTAAGATACTTGATATACTGAGCATTGATATAATGAAGTTGAGTTCTGCTTTCCTCAATATTATTTAAAATGACCTCTTCTTCAGCAATCTTAATCTTCTCCTCATATTCTTTGACAATGGCAAAAATATCCCCAAATTCTTTTTTGGACCAATTACTAAGAGTAGAAGTCAACCTCTTAATTTTTTTATGTAATGTCCACATAGGATCTCCATTCACTGGTCTGTCCCAACAGGCCTTAACCAGGTCAATAAAACCTTCATGATGAACCCAACAATGTAGAAATTTGAAATACCTAACATTGTTTTCCACATTCGCAATGATCTCAATGAGTAAGGGCAAATGATCAGATCCTACAGAATAAAGGTGTAAAATAGTAGTTTGTGGCATAAGTTCCAACCATTTGTCATTAACCATGGCCCTGTCTAATCTCTTCCAAACTCTTGCTTCTTCTGATCTTTGATTACACCAAGTGTACTGTTGGCCATTGTAACCAATATCAGTCAATCCACAGGCTTCAATCACACTTACAAAATCAAAACTCTTATTCATATTAAAAGGCATGCCTCCAAGCTTTTCCTCAGAAGAAGTAGTAACATTAAAGTCTCCAAGGTACACCAAGGAAGATCACAATTTGAAAAATTCAAAAGTCTATCCCACAAAGGCCTTCTAAGATAGTCTTTGCACTTAGCATAAATGAAGAATATAAAAAAGGTATTAATGTGATTCACATGCTTGATTTCACCTGTAATATGTTGTTCATCAGTCTCCAAAATGTTGCAAGTACAGTCATTAATCCAAAATAGCCATATCTTGCCATTAGGATTACAGACTGCATTGTCCATTTTAACTGAATTATGTATTGCTGAAGTTGTGAATTATCTGCATACGGTTCAAGAATAGCTATCATAGATAAATTATGAATCTTATTGAGTTTCTGGAGTCTTTCCAAAGATCCTTGGGTATTGATGCTTCTAGCATTCCAACATAAGGTCTTAATCATTAAGAACCTTTGCTTTTGGACCTAGTGTTTGGTCTGCTACAAGTAGCAGAATTACTGTTAGTTACTTGTTTCTTGCTATGCTTGTGTTGTGACCTTCCTCTAGGAGATAACCCTTGTTTCTCAGCGACTTCATCTATTTCCTGTTGACATTCTCAGTTAATTGTGGATCCAAAGGCCTTGATCAAATATGCACTAGTCTCATCCTCATCATCCTCCTTTTCATTTAATGATTGAGTATCTTCATCAAATTCATTTTCAGAGTTGAGAGCCCCATACTCATCAAGAACCTTAGGAACAGTGTTGACAGTACATGCTTCCTTAGATTTTATTGTTTGAGCAGATAGATCTTTAAAATTTTCTACATTGTCATTCGTCTGATCATTTTCTTTCAGATTTGTTGTTGGGAGCTTTCACTCCTGATTCACTTCCCTTTTCCATGTTTTCAAAAATATTAGTGGTTAGACAGTCCTGACTTTTCTGGCCAGTATTAGAGTGATCTTTTGTAACTGCACCTATCAAAGTCTACTACATTCCCTGGTTCACTTTATCATCCACTTGGATTACCTGCTGCATGGTATCACCTTGTCTTTGCCCTGTATCCTATAGCATTTTTTGATTACATGCACTGTGATCCTGCTTGATTTGAACAAAAGAATTGGATTTGGGGGTTGCATGGGCTTTAAGGTCTCCCCTAGGGTCAGTGTAAGGGTTCTCATGCATAACATGAGACAAGTTCCCCCCCCCCTTGGTCACTCATTCCTGCAAGCCAGAATGTTTCTCATTTTCCAACCCTTCCAAACCTCCAACAGCTTCAGAAACAACAATATTATCATTGGAGTTGTAGGGTATATGGAGTATTAAGTCAATACCTGGGCTCTTCATATTTATGGTTCTTCCAGCATGTACATTGTGATTAGAATCTATATTAATTAATTGGGGGGAATTTGGATTTGGGGATGGTGAAGTAGTAATTACCTCCTACCTGGAATGGGTTCTCAGAACTGGGATCTGATCTTCATTTGTAACTTTAGTTGTATCCACCTCTGTTGCTTGTTCTTGTTCCTCTAAATCAATGTAGTTGTTATGAATAAGAATTGAAATAGAAGAGACCATACCTGCATGCATGATATTTTAGTTTTAAGTCACATTTTCCTATTTCTTTTGTGGTGATGTAGGCCTCCAAACTGCATTTTGAGATCCTATGTGTTGATTCTTGTGTTGCTTTCTTCTTTGAGTTTGCCACTGAGTCTCCTGCTGTTTAGCTTCATGATTCATGTTGTCCTAATTTTGAACATTGGATGTTGATGTTTCCAAATTTTTCAAAGGTTATGTTCCTTGATTGCTGATAATTTCCTTTCCATGTATCCCTTTATCTTTAGTAGATTGCCTTTCTGCCTCTAATTCTTTTCTTTTCTTGTAATCCTCATCCTTCAAGTCCTTTTCTTTGTGCATATTTTGTTGTTGTTCCTTACCTTCATTGCCTTTTTTGTTTCTGTTCTTTTTTTCAACTTCCAGTTCCTTCTTCTTTTGTGATCCTCATCTCTTTGTTTACGGTACACACATGGTCCAAATGTCCTTGGTATTGCTGTAAAAGCAGTACTCTGGCACACCATCTCCTCTCAGTGATATCTTCTCCAATAAACCACATCCAAACATGTGGTGGTCTATCCTTGGTAAGGTCAATTTGAACCTTTACTTTGGCTAGACTACCTCTAGTTTTTTGAATGGAAGTTGAATCAAGATACAAGACATTTCCAATAGCTAAAAGTAGAGTAGAGACAAATTCCTTATTATAACAGTAATTCAGGTAGTGACACCCAAATAGGAACTATAGGAGTTTCTTCAATGTCATGGTAATTCACGTAGTGTCTTAGACTTTATATGTTGTTATTGTAGTAGGTTGGGTTGTTGTTTGTTGAATGTTAATATTGTTGAAATTTATGGATCACAAAGAAAACTCTGCCGAAATTTTAGCATGAAGTTGTCTTGGCTCGCTAGTAGTCTTAAGCGTACTGAACGCCGGTCATGACTTATGTGAATTAGTGTGTGACAAAATCTATCCCGCCTCCCCATTAGATTCTTCTTCTTCTTCCTTCTTCCTTGCTTGCTTTCTTTTCGTTCTCTTCTTCATCTTTTTCTTCTTCTTCTTGTTCGTACATTGTTGGTCTTGGCTGCTATTTCTTCTTCTTATTTTTTTCTTGAATCATATTTAGCTAACCAGTGAACCAGATTTCGTTCTATATCAATTGATATTACTTCATGAGTGATTGTGGTCACACACAATTGGTTGGTAAGTAAGATTAGTAGTTCTTTGAATCATTCATCATCATCTAGGTATACCTGCAATATTTTCAATAATTTTCATTCGTGTTTCTAACAGATGGTTATACTTGTTGCAACAGTTGACTCGTGTTGAATAAGTCAGATATTAGAACAGATGATAGTCTTATGTTGCAACAAAAAGGTTATATGTTGCAACATATGACTTATATGTTGCAACATATGACTTATATGTTGCAACAGACGATCCATATCCTGCAATATATGACTTACATCTTGGAGATGTCGTAACACATATATTATATGTAGCAACATCTGATTTATCAATCGCAACCTGATAGTCATATTTTGCAACATATAACTTACACATGTTGCATATGTGATTTATGTGTGGCAACATATGACTTTTATGACGCAAATAATGGTCATATGTTGAAACATATCACTTAAATGTTCCAATAGAATAGTTAAATGTAGCAACATATGACTTAATGTTGCAACAGAATAGTCATATGTTGCAACATGTGATTTATGTGTCGCAACATATGACTTTTATGTCACAACAGAATGGTCATATGTTGGAATATATCACTTACATGATCCAACAGAATAGTCATATGTTCCAACATTTAACTTACACATGTTGCAATAGAATAGTTATATGTAGCAATATATGATTTTTTATATCGCAACAGAATAGTCACATGTTGCCACATAACACTCATATGTTGCAACAGATGATGAAGTGTTATTCTATCATTAGTACTAATTGTTTTTTGAATTAATTTCTTCAGGTACTATAAATGGAGGGTTATTTTTACGGATTGATTGTTGTGGTGAATGAATGGAGAAGAAAAATTGATATATTTGACATTGAAAGGATAGTAAGAAAGGGTCGGTAGGGATGACTGTCAAAAAAAATATTTTGTATGTTGATTTTATGAATTTAGTCGTCCATAATTGTGGACTCAATTGTCAACCAAAAGATCTTGTCATCAGTTACATTCACAATTTTTTTCATAATGAGAAGGTCTTACTTTTTAAAATAACGGATCAACCTAGTTTGCTTGTTTATTTGGGAGGGGCAGTGAGGCCCATATTAAGAGTCAACCTGGTTGAAAATCCTATCGAGGAGAATCATAAGCAAGAAGAAGACCAACATGATATGTTAAATGATAAATTTGATGTAGTGGACATGAATAATCACAATGATGAAATTGGAAGAGATAAAGTGTCGGACCTTGGGAGCAACAATCCTCATACACCTATTATTGGCGGCAACAATCCAGCTTCTTCTCAATAATCACGTGTGAGTAATGTTCGAGATGATGAAATCAATCTTTATAAGGGAATGACATTCCAAGAACAAGGAATAACTAGCAAATTCATTGAAAATTGCTTGCTTGAAAAAGATTTTAGACTGAAAAAGGTGATCAATTCTCGTAATGTGTTTTCTTTTAAATGTTCATATCCAGAGTGCAATTGATGGCTGAGGGCTGTAAAATTTACAATTAGCGACAGATTTGTCATTAGAATCTATGAAAAGTATCATACATGTGGTTCAGAGCACCTTACGAGTCATAATCCGCATGTCATGGCAAAAGTCATAGGTAAGTACTTTGAAAATAGGTTTCTCAATAGAAAAGACCCATCCACAAGAGATATGTCAAATCAACTCCGCACAGAATTGGATTGTGAGGTAAGCTATTGGAAGATTTATAAGGGCATGGAGCATGCTAAGTCTTCGGTTAGGGGAACACATGAGCACGAGTATGCAGTGCTTAATACGTACCGTTATATGCTTGAAATGGAAAATCTAGGAAGCAAGACGACATTGTCGCTTGATGAAATGGGAGGTTCAAGTACTTCTTTGTATCATATGCCGCTTGGATGATTGACTTTCAACAAATGAGAAAAGTAATAGTTATTGATGGGACATTCCTGAGGAACAAGTATGAAGGAGTTTTGTTATTGGCGGTGGCACAAGATGCTGAGAATCATATATTTCCAGTGGCTTTTTGTGTTGTGGACAAGAAATGTGATACCTCATACAAATATTTTTTTGAATGGATGAGAAGCTATGTAGATGATACTGATGAGTTGTGCATTATTTAGTTATGTAGATGATACTGATGAGTTGTGCATTATTTTTGATAGGCATCCAAGTATTGGAAAGATGGTTTCAACTATCTACCCTGCATCTTATTATGGTTGTAGCATGAGATACCTTGGGAAAAATATTCGAAATAACTTTCACAATTCAAAGGTAGTATCCCATTTTTATAAAGCAACAAAGGCGTATGATAAATGTGAGTTCAATAACCATTTCAATCAAATAAGATATTTGGTACCAAAGGCGGCTGAAACTCTTAAACGTATTGGATTCCACACCTGGAACATGGCATTTTGCCTGGAAAATAGGTACATTATTGTCTATACTATATTGTGTGAGTTTATTGTAATTTTATGTTTTTTGATTGATTTTTATTTTTTGTTGTGTAGATATAACATTATGACGTCAAACATCGCGGAGTCGGTGAATGCTATGTTTGATGTTGAAAGAGAATTTCTCATTGTCGCTCTATTTGATGAAATAAACAGGAGATTTACACTTTTATTTCACCAGAGGCGTATGGAGTTGGTGAACTCTGCAAATAGATTTGTTCCTTCAATTGAAAAGGACATATCAAAGTATGTCAACTCGGGCAACAAGTTGTTGGCTTATCAAATTGCTAACTACAAGTTCAGTGTCACTGGTCATGGTGATGTTGCTATGGTGGATCTACAAAGAAGAACTTGTACAATTGTAGAATATTTGACTTTGACAAAATTCCTTGTCCACATGCCATGACAGCGCTTCGATCCCAATATGGTGCCGATTTTGGAAACCAGATTTATGAGTACTCATCTCCATATTATTTGGTGAAAAAATACATAATTGCATATTGTGAGGAAATTCACCCGGTGCTACCTGAAAATTCTTGGATTGTCCCTTTGGATATCATAAAGAAAGAAATTTCTCCTCCATATGTTGATCCAAGCAAACCTGGAAGAAGGAGATATTGAGATGTTTTTAATACAAAAATTGATCCACAAGTTTATATTTTGTTAAAACAACCCCACATTTATATCTACTAACCATTTATTTTATATGTAAATAAATTTATAATCACATCATTACTTTTTAAAATTTATTATTCTCATCGACTTAAAATTTATTATTCTCACCAACATTTAATCAATTTAACTCACACCAATCGATTGTTGAGTAATAAAAATTACTCTCTTCATTTACTCCAACACCTAATTTATTACTTCTACTGTTTTGTATTCCTTACAACTTATAGTTATATCTATTTGAACAACATAGTAGATCAAATTGATATGAGCTTATCAAGTAGTGTTAGTGAGTCTGATAGCGACATTGAGGATGTTATTTCTACGATGTAGCAGTTGAACATATCGAACAAGTTAGATGAGAACATAGGTTGTTATGTCGAACACAACAACATACGTCTAGGCCTGGTATGGTATGGTATGAAAATTGACATAGCTTGTGCAGTGTTACATAATTATTTGAGAGAATACCAAAGGACTGATGAAATATTTATGGTCTATGAGCATGAAAATATAGTTGCGGATGATATTTACCAACAAATGGCTCAAAGTAACAATGTTGGTTAGTCTTCTCGGTCACATGGTCAAGAAATGCATGCAAGTTCAACGTGAGGAAATTGTCCATACTATATGGAGGATTATATTAAAGACTAGTACACTACAATTATGTTCAATTTTTTAATTGAATTAAAGTTAGATGAAACAGTTACTTAAATGGAGAATAAATAACTTTGTAATAATTTATTATGCGATTTTATAAATTTTTATTTATTTGGTAAGATTGAATAAACAATTGAGGCTATTTTAACAGTTTTACAACATATGAGGTTCTTATGTTTATGAGAAAATATACAACACAAAAATTTCATATCGCATGTCCAAACAAAACTTCAATTTCATCTCATAATTCCATATTATGATATCATATCATGATTCCATATCATGATATCATATCGCATGGCCTAACGGGCCCTAATCAATTCCATATGATAGTTATATAACACCATTGGAAATCATTGTTCGAAGTGTTATAACATCTTTTTATTGCGTAGTTATGGTCCAAAGTACTAAAATATGGTCCAATTTGACATTTTTCATTCCTAAATTGCTTAATTTATCGATTAAACCATTTATCAAATTGTTATCTATGGCAACAGATGTACGTTCTGTTGGATAAAATGTTGAATTTTGCAACAAAAATTGCAACAGATTTGTCATATGTTGCAACATATGTATAACCCAGTGTTTTAAAATACTCTGTTGGGACTCGCCTCAGAACTCGCCCTAGGGCGGGACTCTAGCAAAACATCCTGAGACTCAAGTGTGGGGCTTAGTTCTGTAAGACTTACGTCCTAAGCGCATGATTGTACACCCTAAGCATGCCCAACGTTCGAGGCACGCCTAACAGATTTTACATAAATTATGTATTCAAATCTTTAGTTAACATTGTTGACCCTCATAATTCTTGAATAATTGAATGATACATAATAACTTTTAATCTATAGAGATAATAAAGATTGAGAATAACTTAAATAACAAGTTTTAGTATCACATCTTTAGGAATATTATAAAAATGAGTCATGTGTAGAAATATTTGGGTGAGGTGTTGTAACATATGGGGCCATATGTTGCTACAGATGGGTGATGTGTGCAACATATGGACATCTGTAGCAACAGATGCATCATCTGTAGCACCATATGAGTCATCTATAGCAACATTTGGATCACATGTTGTTACAGATTGGTCAAATGTTGCTACATATGATGCATCATTTGCAACATATGGGGCATCTACAGCAACAGATGACTCATCTGTAGCAACATACGACACATATGACAATTTCAAATTTGTAATATAACAACTTACCGCATCATGAGGAGGGTTAAAAAGATCTGGAGGATTTTTGACACTTTTTGCTATCAACCATCTCAATATCCTTGGCGATGAAATCTCTTCTTCTGCAATTACTTGATTCCTCAAATGAGGACTGACTTCAAATGCCAAAGCCTATAAAAAAAAACATGTCACAAATCAAATGTTGAATTATTCAATAAAATATAAAAAGATTAAGAACATTTATGTTTACCATGAAATTCCATGAAAAGCCAAATAAGTTATTGGACTTTGGAGATAGAGGAGTAAACAAGTATTTGACAATTAATTTGTAGTTGTCATAACCCCAATGATAGTTGCTGAAAGCCTCAATATCCTCGGATAACTTCAACCATTTAAGGGGTATGTTGTTGTTGATATCTTTGGACATAAGTACATTATATACAAACCAAAGTAAGCACAATGACTCCTTGTGCTTCTTAATGTATCCTTGCCATTCAACAAATATATCAATTGGGGATTTTGGAAGCTTGGGCCAACAAGGGACACCAAGTTGTGCTCCTCAGTTGACTGTTCCTTACTTGTTTGTGCTTCTCCTTTCTTTCGTCTCTGTGGTTGTTTTTTTACTGTGAAAACAAGAATTGGCTCAGAAGGAGAATGATATTTTAACCCTATAATTATTGCGAACTCTCTTTTTCCAAAGAAGAGTGGCATGTCACAATAATTAATCAACACGTCATCTTCTTTTCATGATTCTAAAAAATAAACCTTCTTTTCAAAAGTTCATTGACAATGCTCATTTGAAAACGTGCATTGTTTTTCATTGGCAAATCAAGATATTGACCAAAACAATTATTCCTAAAAAAATCTTCCAAACCATTCTCCTAGAGTATGGTCCTGAAGGAGTCAAAAGATTTTCCCATGGCTGACCTTATAATGCTATCACCAATAGCATTAGGCTGAAAATGCACAAGAAAAGTGTGTGTGTTGACAGTTTTGATACCATTATCCTCAACTTCATTTTTTTTTCTTCTTCTTCTTCCTCATCTTCTTTATTTTTTCCTTTATCTTCCTCAACTTCTTCTTTTTTTCCTTCTTCTTCTTCAACTTCTTTTTTTTTTCTCTTCTTCTTCCTCAACTTCACATTTTTCTTCTTCTCTTCTTTCTTCATCATCATCAACTTCTTTTTTTTCTTCATCTCTTTCTTTATCATCATCAACTTCATTTTTATCTTTTCTATCATCATCATCCTCATTTTTTTGTCCTTCTTTCTCTACAACAACTCCATGGAGAGTTTCAAGATGTTCTTGAGAAACTCCTGGTTCTACTTGAGAAGAAGAAACTCCTCACTCTACTTGAGAAGAAGAAACTGCTTCAGATGCAAGTTCTTCTAAAAGAGTGGAACTGCAATTTTCATTTTTCTTCTTCCTACCAGTTTTAGTCCTAGGTTTCTTCTAAATTTTTGTGTCAGTTGTTTCAGTTTTTAATACAATATCTTTTGACAAGAGGCATTATATTTGTATATGCAACCACAAAATCAAATATTTCTTAACAAAAATAACAACACACAACAACACACAAACAACAACACGACACCCAAATACGATTCAATACCACAAATAAAGCAACAACAAACCACAAAAACCTCCCTAAACCCTAACCAACCAACTACAAATTGAAGCTCTTTGAAAACAAATAATATTTCAAAAGTAATAACAACCAACCAAATCAACCATCCTACAAACAAATAAGCGATAACCCACTAAAAACGTCCTGATTTAATACCAGTAAAAGTATTTCAAAACCCTAATAAATTTTACTTGACAATATCGACGATAAATTAGGAATGATGAGGACAACAATGACTTCTTGTAGAAAATATCGCAACAGATTACACATATGCTATAGAAAATATCACAACAATTGGATCTGTAAAGAAGAATAATGGAGAAACAAGAAGAGAGAGATGAAAAGAAGGAATAGGAAACAAAATGGAAATTAAATTTGGAATATGAATCGTCCTTTTATAGAGGCAGAGGGAAAATGGCGGTTGTTTTCTACCTTTTTAATTTATTTATTTTTGAATTTTGACAGAATAATGTTGCAACTAGGGGTGTCCACGGTTTGGATAAAAACCGATCCAAACCGAAAAATCAATTCAAACCGATAAAATAAAACCAATTTTATTTGGGTTTGGTTTGGTTTGGTTTTAGATTTTTGAAAACCGATAGTATTTGGTTTGGTTATGGTTTTATTAAAAAAAAACCGAAGAAATAACCGAACCGATGAATTATATACATATATTTTATTAATATACACACTTAATATATTGTTTTTATAAATAATTTTAAAGATCTTATACATATTTTCATTAAAATTTCTTTATAATTTACTTATTGAAAGCAAAAATGCCCAAGATGAACATTTATCTTATTGATTTCATATATATGAGTGTCTATGACAATTCTTTGTGGGACTGAAAATGTTATTGTCTCTTCCTTCTAGGCCAATATAGTGAATTTTAAAGCTTTATTGATAGTAAATTTAGTGATAGAAAGTTCAGTAATTTAAGTCATTCTAACTATTTTTCATTTTGAATGGATTGTTGTCGCTTTTTTCACATTTTAAATAATTGTTTCTTTTATTTTTGTGTATAGTTAATAACCGAATAACCGAACCAAACCAAACCGAAACCGATAATCACCAAACCGATAAATGTATATTATATTTTATTTGGTTTGGTTTTGATAATTTTAAAACCGATTAAGTTGGTTTGGTTTTGGTTTTGACTAATAACCGATCCAAACCAACCCGTGAACACCCCTAGTTGCAACATATGACAATTCAAAGTGACATATAATGCCACATATCTCCTTTCTATTGGGAAACATGCAGATAATTGTGTGATTTTTTTACAACAAAGGCTATATATGTTGTCACATATACCACTTTTGTTCCTTTTCCTTTCCAACATAATTGATATTTGTTCCAACAAAATAAAAATAATAATAATCATTAAGAATATCAGCAAAAATGAACACTTCACCAATTATTTTTTACAACTTATCAACAAAAAGGTTAATGATATACATAACCATCAAAACTAAATCTAATCAATGGTGGTAACCATAACATTTTCATCTGGACATATGAACTTTGCTTTTTTAGATCTAGGTTTTGTGGGTCTTCATTGTTACTAACATTGTCACTCCGAGAATTTAAAATCCCATAATTTCATAAGAGAGTAGCATATCTTATGCGAAGGTATTGAAAAATAATTTCACAAAATGGTACTTGTAGTCCATCACTCAAAAACTCAGTGTATGCAGCAATAAAATGTCCACAATCACTGCATGATATATCATCAATTATAAAATATAATATGCCTAATATTATCATCACATTTCGATAGTAGTAAGACAAAAAAATAATGTGATACTTACAAACTATTGCTTGTTTGTTGGGCAATACAAGTAACTTGTATGACTTCGAATGGGTGAGATTTGTTCTCGTCCTGGTAAGATTCAAGAACTGACCAGTTGGTTCGGTTTTTTTGCTCAAAAAATCTGTTGAATTCAAGGTACTTTGGCAACATTGTAGACAACTTTTGAATCTTGGCGCCCAATTTTCTGTTAGTCCTAGATGAGGACATCCAATCATATTATACCTTTATGCGTCGTTCCTTCAATACAATACAACTACGACTAAGACCCAATGAAACTCCCCATTACAATTTACAGGGACATAAATCTCATCTGTGATGTGTCAAGGCAGTCCAGCAGGTATACTAAACCCTTTGATAGTGTCAACAATTTTATTCTCATTTTCAGGAACAACATTGGCCTTGTCAATGTATGTTTTGAAAAAACAATTAGTAGTGGTATATCGATATTTAGAATGACTCTGTTGCTTAAATTTCTTCTGTAAATAGTACAAAATGGCATTCACATGCTGCACAGTTGCATCAACAAGTGTATTTTTGTATCAATTATTTGTATATATCCATGTCTTAATCAAAAATAAGTGGGCATGAATTTACCTCATCAGTCCAACACCTATTGGGTTGAGACATTAAGTAGAGAAGTCCTTTTTCTTCGAAAATACTACTATAAAATCAAGTTGATTGAATCCAAGTTTCGAGCAATTGACTAAGTAGTGATCATCCTTGTCTCTTATGTAATTGTGTAAACATTAAAACTAATAAATTTAGTGGACATCAAGAAGTACTAATAATAGTTAAATGACCTTACTTTTTTGCATGATGCTTGTAAAGACCATCGTTTATTCATTGAGAGAAGGAAAACATTAGTTCAGTTGGACCCTCGGCGACAATATTAAAACCTTCAAATGGATATTGTTGCTTCTTCACATCACCACTGACGACTTTCTTCTCTTTCTCTTTCTCTTTCACCTTGCCTTTTGTGATTGAGGAAGATACTGGAGCAGTAGTCACTGATTTTTTTTCTTTTACTAATTATAGATAGTGATCGGAAATTGATTTTTTCAACCTCCTACACTTCAAAGGTTGTGAAATCTTCTTGGATATATGGACATCAATATTATATGTCATTTCATTAAAAATATTAGTGAGTTCTTTAACACGACTAATTAAATATTCACGTTGCTGCTCACATCTTTCGCATAGACAAGAAGAGCATTTGATGTTAGATGAGGAAGCAGTATTAGCAAAAGATTGAGTTGTTACCACAGATGAAGCTCCTTGTGACATTTTATCTACAAGGTAAATAAAAAAAGGTCAAGAGTTTACAACTGATTATAAAATAATAAGGGTAGCAATTTATACTTATGTTGACAAAGATGAACATTATGTTCGGTTGCCACAGGTGTATTTTTTCTTGACACAGATGAATCTTCTATTTCAATATATGGGTAACCTGTTACTACAATTGATCATTTTGTTTCTCTAACACATAGGTGACATGTTCCAACATATGACAACTATGTTGGAATATGTACCAACATATCACTAATTATGTTTCAACATACAACACAAGATGAACAAAATGTTGGTCAACTGAACAAGAGTATATTTCTACAATCATATGAACAAAATGGTCACAAAAAGAAGAACAAAAGCAACAAAAATGACTATTCATTGAAGAACAACAATACATATTTCCTAAAAATTAGGGTTTTTTTGGGTTTGTCGATTTTCTTTCAAAAATAAAAATGATAGATATACACCATTATTCAATTTTCACATATATAGAACGATTTCTTGTTCATTTACCCAAGAAAAGAACTCAGTATCAAGAGTGTGTTGTTCAAAATTGTAAAATCTTTCAAAAAAATGACTTAACCATTTTAAGTCGAACACGACCTTCACTTCAGAAAGAGAGAGTGACTACCGGAGATAAGGAGGAAGATAATGGGGAGAGAATGATCGGATTTTATAAGGAAGAAAAAGAAGAGAGAAAATTCTATTTTCTTTTACTATTTTTTTAAATAGTTTGAATAGAATTAAAGTAGATGAAAAATGTAGTGCTTTTTTGTATTTTATAAAATATTAGAAAGTTTTGAAAATGTTAATTTGATCCCAGATTAACTTAATTACATTTTAAAGTGGATTTGACCATTTTTTGGTCAAAGTGTCACCAAAAACAAAACCAAGACTTATTTCATTTAACTAGTTTTACGGCACGTGCGTTGCACGTGTGTATCGTATATATAGTATATGATGTTATAAAATAGAATTAATATTACTAAATTAAAGATTTTTAGTAAATAATTATAATTGAACAAACATAGGACAAGTGTTTTTAAATTATTAATACATATTGTCATAGAATTACTTGTATTTCGAGATCAAAATGACCAGATATCATTAAAACATTTCAAAATACATCCAAAGTTTAAATATGGGAGAAAGTGACATTTCTATAATTATATTATTTCTAACTTCACTCAATTTTATGAACAAATCTAACCAACAAAATAGAAAAGGGAAAAGGGTCTGATATACCCCTCAACTTTGATATTTGGAGCTGATATGCCCCTCGTTATGAAAGTGACTCATATATACCCTTACCGTTATACAAATGGCTCACATATACCCCTACCGTTACAAAATGAGCACACATATACCCTTCAGTTAAAATAAGTGAAAAAATTAATTTTAAACTTATATTTTTGACTTTTAATTTTTTTTAAAATCATTTAGGGGTATATAGGATTCTTCTAGAAAGTTCAAGGTATATTTCAATTTTTTCATACATAAATTATTTTTTGACTTCTTTGATCTTCATTATTTTAGTTTCTTATTCTTATTTTATTTTTTCTTTCATTCCTTAGTGTAAAGAAAAAAATTTAAAACTATTTTTTTGTGGCTATATTATAATTTAAAACAATTTTTTTATTCTATAATGTAATTTAATTTTTGTATTTGAAGAAAAAAATTGGTCATCTATAATAAGTTTTACAAGAATATTAGTGAAACATAAATAAATTTGACCATCAAAATAATAAATCCAAATTAGCCATTGAAACAAAAAAATATGTTTGAGGAAGATTAAATATACCCGTATGGGATTATAGTTTTTTTTTTAAAAAAATAATAAAAACTTAAACGAATTTTTTTTTTTTCATTTCCGTTAGAGGGAAGGGTATATGTGAGCCATTTGTGTATAAGTAGGGGTATATATGAGCCACTTTCATAACGAGGGGTATATCAGCTCTAAATAACAAAGTTGAGGGGTATATTAGACCCTTTTCCCAATAGAAAAAAAAAATGTCCATTCAAAAGATGTCACCAATAGCTTTTCCTCTTGAGGTTATGAACATAAATAATGTACACCGTTTAAGTACAAATTATGTCTTAAATATTTATACTTGAAATTTAGTATGCGCATGACACTAATAAGGATTACCATAAGTATTTCAATATTTTATCTTTGTATGTAACATATTTTTTACAAAATATTATTACTCTATTAATATTTGAGTAAGGCTATTATAGAGAAGTAATTTTACTAAAATGTGTGCGTGGTTGTTATCATGAATGATGGTTAATTATATATACCTTATCTTTGTGGAATTGTAGTCTTTTCCTTTTTTTTGCCGCATACATATCATGTAGTTGTTGTCTAATGAAAGTATCTAGTATCTTATAGAAGTTGTATCATGATATAAAATATTTTAAATTTTTCAATAATAAAAATGAATAGATGAATAAAATGTAAAGTATTATTATAGAATCAATAATTTTGATTTAAGATCACTTTATGATCAATCACTATTTTCTTATCATTTTTATATAGCTAGTAAGGAGTGTATCTTGCGACATAAAGAAAATTATATGGAACAATACATAGAGACGAAAATATATGTACATGCAATATTCAATCTAGTGTTCCATTTGATTTAAATCTCTTTCCACCAACACTTAACGTTCTCCGTTCATTTTTACGTACATATCTGTTAAAAATAATTATTAGCATGGCTATGTTACCATATTATAAGTAAAAGTGAAAATCTATTTTTGAAATAGTGAATTTAACATCAAAACTAATAATTCAATGGACTACGTTGATACCCATTGTTTTAGAAAAATTAGGAAGAAATTCCTTCGTTTGAGGGAAAAGAATAAAAAAACAAAAAAAAACAAAGAAGAAATATATTACCCAAATCATATGTCTTTTTTCATATCTGTTTAATATTATTGTCTCTCCCACAACTTTTTATCACTGTTAACTCATGAAAATGGTAAGAAAAAATACGAGTGTGAATTGATGAATGATTTGCTACAATTTTTTCACCAACTTTTTCTTATGAGGTACCTTAAATTTCATTGAATTTCAAACTTGATCAATTTTTGCAAATAACACTTGAGATTTTTTAAGAAGAAGAATAGTAGAGAACTTAAAGACATTGTAGTTTAAAAGTGTGAGGCAACCCCTCTTTTTATAGCTACCAAATAGTAGTATGAATAAGTATTAATTGTGCCTTATCCGAAAAGTCACAACCTTTCGAAAAAGTTACTACTTATCGAAAAAGTCACAACTTATCAGAAAAGACACAACCCTTTAGAAAAGTTACAATCCTTTGGAAAAATCAGAACCCTTTGAAAAAGTCGCAACTCTTTGGAAAAGTTACAATTCATTGAAAAAGGTCACAATCCTTTAATTTGCAAAGGTATCTACTTTCAATATAATAAATAAAATAAATTGAGTATTTTTAATTGGGGGTATTATAATAATTCAATATTCAAGTGTGGGAGTTCATAATTTTTAGATAGTACAGCTATAGATATAGATATAGATATAGAGAGGAAAGACTCAAAATAGTCCCTCATCTTTGGGTTAAGGCTCAAAGTCATCATTCAGCTTTATATGGAGCACTAATAGTCCCTCATGTTTGTAATATTGGTGCACTTTTGGTCCTCCTCAAATAATTTGCCTATTTTTTAACATTAATTTTGTCCACAATTTTATGTAAGAAATGTCCAATCGTCTTTTTATATATTTAGTATAAATAATAACTCTATGTGAGAGAAGGTGATAAGAAGAGCACATTGTTTTGTTCAGTAGAAATATTACTGCAATACAATTTCTACTAAACAAAACAAAATGTTTTTCTTCTCACATTCTCTCATATGGAGTTATTATTTCTACTAAATATATAAAATGACGATTGAACATATCATACATAAGTTATGGATAAAATCAATGTTAAAAAATAGGCAAATTTTGGAGGAGGACCTAAAGTGCACCAATATTGTAAACATGAGGGACTATTAGTGCTCCATGTGAAACTCAAGAATGACTTTGAATCTTAATCCAAAAATGAGGAATTATTTTGAGACTTTCCTCATAAATAGATATAGATATAGATATAGATTTTCTCTCCCTTCTCTCACTTAATAATTAAAAATAAAAAGATAACAAACAAAACAAAACATCACTTCCGTCTTTTCCAGACTTATCTCCATCATCGTCTAAACACTCCTGCTTCTCGGTCCAAGAGAATTCCGACCATCTTACTTTTTGATGGAAAATCAGCCAAACGGTTACCGGTAAGAGTTCGTTGTTAATTCGACCTTGACATATATGGTACAGATGTATTTGGAAATAATTTACTCGCCATTGTTATTTTCCCGGCTGTGTCATGGGAAATTTAACAGATCCTCTAATCCGCAAACCAAGCTCGCAGACAGATCTTACTGTATCTGGATTTTTTTTTTCTTTTTCGTCCGATTATAATTGATGTTAACAAAAAAAAAATGCAACTACCTGTCTGTCATGATAATTGATCTGTCAAAACGGGTCGAATCATAACCGGCTGTAAAAGGTGTATACTTGACTCGAAAATGGATAGACCTGCTTTAGCTCTGTAGCGTCATTTTTAAGTATTTCTATTAGTAAATATATTATTTCCTCGTTGCATAAATGCTTCATTTCAATTCTAACTTTGTTTTCCTAAACTATATAGTAAAATTTGTACTTTACGTGGTATTCCTTTTTCTTTTGTAGCTAGGCTATGTATTCATTTTTATGAGAATACTTTTTGTGAATTTTCATTCAAACTTATTAGTAATTAACAAAATTGTTTATCATTTAATTTGTATGAGGTCAAGGCACACATTATCGACTTAGCTAGTAAGATAGATTGATTTTTAGCAGTTTGAGTATCATGATAATAATCTAAATGAAGATGGAAACAAAGTAAAGCTAAGCAGGGTAAAACAAAGCAAAGCCAAGTGTTCGAGAGCTTGGGACGTCAAGTGAAGCGTCTGAGGATGATTCTTGCTCTCCCGGAGATGATCCTGGGATAACAAAGCTTGGCACCCGAGAATAAAGAGAGCTTAAAATGTAAGGCAAATTATGTGGCCCTAGATGAAGTCTATCAACTCGCATTCCCAAATATTTCTTTAGACCCTCCACTTCACCCATTTATTAGAGAAGTAGTCCGTCATTGTGAGTAGAACTTTTACCTGTCCCGCCACCGATGGTAGTGGTCTGGCGGTGTCCACGGGGCCGACACTGAGTGTAAAGGTTCGCCTGGTTGGTGCACCGTTTGGTTAAATCATTGGCACTTATCACTCTTTCTAGCAAATGCCCACGTGTCTTGTTCCATATGGGTTTGACTCATCTACCTCTACTGTTTTCAGCTTCTCTTCTTTTTCTCTTTCCTGATTTCCTATTTTATTATTTTCTCGTTTCATATATGCTTCATTTCACCTCTAATATTTGCAATGTAATTTGATGTTCAAAATTAAGATTTATTGCTCACAGTGATGTTTACAATTGTTCTAAAAATTTATGAAAGTTGTCACATTAACTTTTAAAAAATCTGATTCATTTCTGGACCATATAATAGATTTGGTTTTCTTCATAATATCTCTTTTTTTGTTTTGTTTTTTTGGGTTAGCTGAGTTATGTACTCATAAATAAGAGAAACACTTGATGTGAATTTTCATTAGAACTTATGATAAGTTGACAAAAATTGAATCGAGATCCTTGGAACTTTTAACGAGCTTTCATTGATGTTGACATAATGCCTTTGTAAATTTGTGTCTAGTAAAAATTGTAGGTTAGAAGTATCAGTTATTCATATTTTCCATCACTCAACCCCTTTATGCCGGTACCAAATATTAGCAAGTCGGGTCTGTCTAACCCATTTTCAGCCAGCTCATTTACCGGTCTAGTTATAACATATCATGGTATAAATTCTTATATTAACATCTGCAGCTGGAAATTGCTAATTCATTTGGGAGGTCACTAATGCCCTCTCTTTTCTCTGCTTTTTTATTCTTTTTTTTCAGTGAAAATTGGATTGCAGTTGCAAGTGACCGTAGCCTTTGATGGTTATGATTATTTGAGCTTTTCATATTAACTTCAAACAAGGTCCAAACCAGCTTCTCACTCCATGTCTAGTCCTTCTCTCCTTACACAAGAACAAACACGCTTGAGCTAAATCAACAGGTCGATTGTTACTCAAATGAAGCACTTAAACAAAGCAAAAACAAAATATCAGTGAAATCTCAGGTACACCTTTTTACAAAGCAGAATTTCTATTATCATATCCCAAGTTTAGTCACCACAAAATATAGAACAATTTAAGCAAAAAAATTATTATATGTACAGTTTACATTTATTGAAGGGACTGCCTTCTTTTCTTTACAGTCATCATATTCTAAACAACTACTCTCTATTTTATTATCTATTTAATTCTACTTGTAGAATTACAAAGAAAAATAAAATAAGGTGAACTAAGAAGAATATGCACAAGCTTCACTAGTTGGAGCAGTAATGGTAGACACAATAGATTCACTAGTTGGAGCAGTGATGGTAGCAAAATAGAATTAATAGTTGGAGCAGTAATAGAAGCAATATAGAATCAAATAGGATCTCTCTGCCATGATACCAGTATGCATCTGATAGGATTTCGGTTTTCAAGATTGTTATATTGGACAAAGCTTAGAGTGAGCAGATGAGTGAAACATCGAACCTAGGTGTGTAGAAGATCAATTTTTTAAAAATGAGAAGAGAAAGAAGTAGTAAAACTGGGAGAGTTGGGATTTTCCAGTAAGAGTGAGTGGCACAGACTTGTCTTTACATACATGTGACTTGACTACTTTTATCTATGATCTTATGCATTGGAACTTCCTTCAGTTTTTGGTCAAAATGATGGGTTGTGAAAAAAACAATGAACCCAATGCTGCGGTCATGTTTTAATTTTCCTTCTCCACTTACCCTTTTGATTGTTGATGAAAGTTTGATAATTAGAAAGTATTAAGACTCCGTTTCCCGATAATAAGAAGACCTTGAAAATATCTAGTATTTATTGTTCTTTAAATTTTTTAAGCCAATTACTCTCAGCTTTTCTAATCAAAGCTTGTCTTTCTCTTGTATCTACCAAGCATACTTCTTTCCAAGTGCCCAAGTCAACATGGTGTATTTTCCTAGTTTTCTCAAAGACATGGATGATGGGGCTGCAAAATAAACACAGATACAAGCTGTTACACTAAGATCTTTGCCTTGTGTCAAGAATTTCATGCTTAGGATAATTCCGACAACTTAAAAGTAGAAGAAACATATAGAGAAGGGAAGATTTTGCTCCTCCATTTTGCAATTTGAAGTTTTCAGTAGCATTAGGAAATAGAGTTTTGGGTTGAAACTTTTGTAAAGTAGAATAGGTCTAAGAGTCCACAAATATGGCTCTTTTTCCTTCTTGTTCTAGGAGTGATCCCTTCTTCCTTCAGGAGTGATTCCTCCGCCATACCTAGAAAGAAACAAAGTATTATTAAGTTGAGCCAAGATGAAAGGTTTGTTCCAGCAACATCAATTAGAACAGTAGCAGCTGTAGTAATAGTAATAATAATAGTGATTATTATAAATATTTGAAACAAAATATTATCTGAATAAAATTAATAAAGAACCAAAACTTATAATGGAGGTATTGCGAGGAAGAACTGAACTGAAGTGTATGTATAGTTCTGTTCAATTGAATCTATAATGTATTGTTGTAAACTATAAGCTTGCAAGTAGTATTATGGAATACTAATTGTAGGCAAAGAAGCATCTTTAAGTGCCATAGAGCAAGGAGAAGTTGGAGAGCCTTTCATATTTCCACTCGTCCTTAATCCAAGTGATTAAGGTTTGATGGCATTAGAGAAGCTAACTATGTGGTGTTTGGCATTCTAATCCCCATTCTTTTGGTTGATTGTCTCTCATGATGCAATGCACGCAACCATTTCTAGTTCTACACTTACAGCTCTCAGAAAATACTGCTGGATTCTGTTGTCCTCTACATCCAGTCGAAGTAGGAAATATTTTTTTCACCATGCATGCTTCTCCCCTCAGCAAAAGTTTATTTCAATCTACCAGTTACCTAGTAGAGCTATGACCTAGTTTTACTCAAACTAACATGAAAAGGGAGGTAATTATCAGATAGAGATACATTTAAATTTTACACAAGAATATTTCTCTTTAAGTGCCATAGAGCAAGGAGAAGTTGGAGAGCCTTTCATATTTCCACTCGTCCTTAATCCAAGTGATTTAAGGTTTGATGGCATTAGAGAAGCTAACTATGTGGTGTTTGGCATTCTAATCCCCATTCTTTTGGTTGATTGTCTCTCATGATGCAATGCACGCAACCATTTCTAGTTCTACACTTACAGCTCTCAGAAAATACTGCTGGATTCTGTTGGCCTCTACATCCAGTCAAAGTAGGAAATATTTTTTTTTTGAAACTGGTAACATTAAAGTAGGAAATATTTTTTCACCATGCATGCTTCTCCCCTCAGCAAAAGTTTATTTCAATCTACCAGTTACCTAGTAGAGCTATGACCTAGTTTTACTCAAACTAACATGAAAAGGGAGGGAATTATCAGATAGAGATACATTTAAATTTTACACAAGAATATTTCTCTTTATACCAACTACGAGAAATCATGGGAAAACTCCAAATTGGCTCAGCTGGTATTTGACAAAAGACTTGATAGAGTACCTCTACAAATCATCCAGGCTAAATGAGAGTGATCGTCATTAAAATAGAAAAAAATCAAGAAATAAATGGATGTCCTTTTGTTGGAAATCGAGTGCCTTACTATTGCATTGCTCTCCCGCTCCAAACCCCCCCCCCCTCC
>NW_006239584.1:128569-151644 GCF_000226075.1 Solanum tuberosum | reverse complement strand
CCCCCCCCACCCCAAAAAAGAAAAAAAGAGAAAGAAAGAGAAGAAATATGTAAAAGAATCATTGACGCCACAAGGAAAACTAAACACTAGTTTAAAATGTTTGTGCATTTCTATTCTAACCAGGCATGCAAAGTTATTAAGAAACAATCAGTGTATCACGATAATTACCATTGCTTTCTTTCCCAAAACCTAGTACAAAGCAATTCAATCAAAGAAATTTGAACCTCAAAAGTTTCTCCTAAACACTCCCAAAAGTCTAACGCCCAATGACAACACGAAACAGAAAGAGTCCATGGTGGATACTTATTTTATAGTGAAATATTCACCATAGGCCATATAAACTTCTTCTTTTCCATCCTTAATTGTACTTTATCTATATCTAATTATTTTCGTCATTCGAATTTTTTTGAAGTTGAATTTAGTAATTGATAGCAAGTAGTAGCCCACATGTAGCCATTCTTTAGACAACCTTATATCTAAGCAAATAGATGAATATGTAATTACTCTTTTGCATTTCTTATTCTCACAGTGATCCTTACTCTCGCTATACCAGTTCTCTTATCTCTCATGTTCTTTCTTGTTGTAGACACTTTAGTTGAGAGTTGAGAGTTGAGACTTGTCACTTTCTGCTGCTAGTATTTTTTATTTTTTTTATTTTTACTGCTGCTGTTCTTTATGCATTCATGAGATTTTCCAGTTATAGATTCTAGAATTATAGAACTTTGATGTTATTAGACCATCTTAGAGAACATATTGGGGAAGTTTCTAATTTTAGATTCAGTTGAAGATCAAATTTGGTTGGAGAAATGGATTTCGCAGACAAGAATGGTATTTATTAAATATAGTTATGGCACCCTAGGTCTCGGGTTCAAATCCTAACGAAGGCAAAAAAACACCCAAGTGATTGTAGCCTAGAGACCACAATCATTAAAAGAAATTGTGGTTCTGTAAATACTCTTATGGTCTAACTTGTTGATGACCTTTCCTCTCATTGTGAAGGAAATTGCTAAGATATTTGCTTTGGTTACATTTCTTGTGGCTTATTGGTTAAGATAATTTTCATGAGCTATGTTTGTTTGGGCAATGGGCTACAGGTGTCTACTTTGTAGGATAAAAACAAGCAAAACAATAAATAAATCCTTAAGTCGATTATAATGCAAAATAAAAGTGTGTTTGGCATTCCTTGGAGGAAGCTTTTCTTACTAAGTGTAATACTCACCATATACCAGATACTTGGTTGCTCTTATTTTCATCAATATTCCTCAAATTTTGGCTGAATTTTAATCAAGTTTAATCAACTTAGGGTGTTCAAGTTGTCAAGTGAGCAAAGTTGGAAGAACTTTGCCCGGCTCTTGGTCAGGGGAGTTTGGAAATATTATACATTTTTTGTTGCTTGTTGAAGCTCTACACATAAGCATGACTAAGAGTATTGCACGTTGTGAACTCAGTGAAGAATATAGAGAAGCTTGCAATGAGTTTCGGGTGCAAAGTGGGGAATATTTCGACCAAGTACTTTGGGATCTAAAACCAAATGAACTAAGCTGTGGCAGGACATTACTAAAAGGTGGATGTTGGCTACCTAGAAGAAGCAATATCTGTCACACGAAGGCATACTAACAGTAACTAACATTGTTGGTGATATCCTTCCCATGTATAATTTGTCAATGTATCATATCACAAACAAAGTGGAGAAGAAACTGAATCAACATCGACTACAAACAATCACATTGGCGAACTAAAACCTTCTCTCTTTCCCTTGGAGTAGGTCCATGAAAATTCTTAAGTCAACTTTGGGATCCTTGGGAATTAGGAGCAACTAAGACACAGTCACAAAAAACATGGGGTCGGCTATATAAATCCTCTTGTCTTTCTTTAAGCTCAACTTATATCATTGTCATGCCAAAAATAAAGTATAAGTGAAAGTGAAAAATAAGTCAAATAAACAAATAAATAATAATGATAATAATAGATGTTCTTCACTCTCAAAAAATCATATATATCAGTTCTTGGGAAAAAGGACAAATATACCCCCTGGACTATCGTAAATGGTATGCAGATACCCTCCGTTATACTTTTGGGACATTGGTGCCCCTGCTGTTCAAAAACTAGAGCATATATACCCTTTATAAGTGAAGGGCATATATACTTCCGTTAGAGTGAAGGGCATATATACTCTAATTTTTGGACGGCAGGGGCACCAATGTCCCAAAAGTATGATGGAGGGTATCTACATACCATTTACGATAGTTCGGGGGTATATTTGTCCTTTTTCCCTTAGTTCTTTAATGAGTGTAAAACATGTTCCCAACTGTAGGTATCACCTATATGAATCTTTTTCTTCAATTGTGCCTATTTCAGCTAAGTTTGCATTGACTCCAAGAATTTGTAGGTCTTTCGAGATAACTTCCTTTCACGTGATATTAGGACTACTCCGTCCCCCTCTAACATCTTCAATCACCACAGTTTCACACCTACACACCAGTGCATCCGTAGGCCGACGAAGGGCATGACCAAACCGTTTCAAAGAGATTTTCTTTCATTAATCATTAATACATGCTACTTGCACCTTCTGACAAATAGGGTGAACACCAAGGAACTATGACCTTTCCTTTCTTCCTATGAACTTAATGTGTCAAGCAAGCAATTCTAACAGCCAACCATGTGAAACATTTGACTTCGAAAAGGTACTTTTCTGTCTTCTCCACAATGTTGCCCCATATCTCCACATCTTTATGTTTGTTGCCCAAAGGCATACCTAAGTAGACCAAGGCATATTTTCCACTTTGCAGGGCAAGATTTCTGTTAACCTCTGAATGTTAGCCACTTCTTTGATAGGAAACAAACTGCTCTTTCCCTAGTTAACTTTTAGAAAAACAGTAAAATTAGCTTGATAAGTTTTATCCTCCTGAGGCCCACTGATGATGATATAGTAACTGACAAATTTCTTTAATATCACCTTTTGGTTCCATTTATCTGGTATCCTTTAATACACCTGTTATGAATAGCTATCCATATCAAGCTATCAAAGCCCTCTATTACCAAGATGAATAAGAAGGGTGATAATGGATCACCCTATCTAATTCCCCTTTCTGAAGGAAAGAAGACCACTGGTTCAACAAATATCCCTATGAAGGTGTCATTCTTTGTCTGGTTGGTGATTAGGAAAGCTTGCCCAACTCAAGATTAAGCTACAAAGAAGAGGTCTTCAGGTTTGTTCGAGATGTCTTTTGTGTGAACAAAAGGGTGAAAACAATGAACACTTATTCATACACTACATGACAACTATAAACCTGTGGCCCATGTTCTTTTGTATTTTGGGAAAAACTTGGGTAATACCTAGTTCTACTTTGGCATTGCTGGACAATTGGTGGAGTATTGGGAATAGAGATGGGAAGGAGGACTGGTGGAAGATCATTTCTGCTTGCATTTGGTGGACGGTATGGAAGGAAAGGAATGGTAGACATTTTGAAGGCACTAGCAGTTCTATCGAGAAAATTAGGATGAATTGTCTTAGCTTGTTCCTTTTTTGGTGTAAGCAGAATATGTGGGGAGAAGTAGAGGAGTAAGTATATTAAATTGGAAATATATAATTGTATAGGGTTCTGGGCAGGGGTTTAAGTACCTTTTTGATGTTTGTAAAAGTTTCCAACCTAGCACCTTTTCTGGGGTAACTGAGTTTTTATTGAATAGAACTGTTACTTGTCTCAAAAAGGACCACTGGTTCAACATTCACGAGGATAGAAAATCTCACGGTGCTTATACAAAATCTAATCCAACCCAACTTCTTCTTCTTCTTCTTCTTCTTCTTCTTCTTTATTCTTCTTTCTCCTCGGGTTCCCAAATCTTTCCCTTTTCTTTCTTCTTATGTTACAAGCTACTTCCTCTGTTTGTTCCGGCAACCAAGGACGCCAAGAGGTAACTGTGGTGGCCACTGAGGGGACTGGTGGTGGAATGGAGAAGTCTAAGGAAAAGTGGAAGCAAAGAAGGCTACTTATGCAAATTGTTGGAATTGAAAGATGAAGAAGAGAAGCAAACGAATAAGGAAATTTATAAGGCAACAAAGACGGAGTCTAAGTTAGCGGTTACAACAACAAAGATGATGGCTTTCGAACTATTGTATATGAACTAGGGGACAAAGGTAGAGATAAGAAACTGTACAGGCTTGCGAAGGCGAGAGAGAGAGAGAGAGGAAGGCCCGAGATTTGGATCAAGTGAAGTGCATCAAGGATGAGAAAGGTAAGGTGTTGATGGAAGAGACCCTTATTAACGTACAGACTATTGAGTGAAGAATGGGACAGAGACATTGTGTTGGGTGCTTTGGAGACATTGTAGGTGTATTAAGGTTGAGAAGGTAAAGCACAGTATTAATAGGTTGAGTAGGGGAAGTGTGCCCCTACCGGATGAGTTTTTGGTGGAGTTTTGGAAGAGCATAGATAATGCAAGCGTGGAGTGGTTAACTATTTTGTTTGATGTCACTTTAAAGACTACAAATGCCCAAAGAAAGGAGGTGAAGCACAATGGTTTTGTTTTACAGGAAAAAGGACGATATCCAAAATTGTAATAATTACAAGGATATCGAGTTGTTAGGCAATACTATGAAAGTTTGGGAGAGAGTGGTGAAAATGAGGGTGTTTCTATCTCCAAAAACCAGCTCGGATTCATGCTGGGGCGATCAACTACAGAAGCCATCCATCTTCTGAAGTCTGGTGGAGGGAAGAGGGACTTACTATTTGGTGTTCATTGACCTTGAAAAGGCCTATGACAAAGTCCCGAGAAAAGTCCTCTAGAGATGCCTAGAAGCTAGATGTGTATCGATGACTGGTCAATAAAGACATGTATAATGGAGCCAAAACTCGTGGTCAAAACAGTGGGAGAGACTTGGAGCACTTCCTAGTTGAGATGGGGCTGCATTAGCGATCAATTCTTAACATGTTCCTATTTTGCTTTGGTGATGGATGTAGAGAAGCGAAATATTTAAGATGAGGTGCCTCGGTGTATGTTATTTGTGTATGACATATTATTGATGGATGAGACGCGCAACAGAGTTAATGCAAGGTTGGAGCTGTGGAGACCAATTCGGGAGTCTAAAGGGTTTAGGTTGAGCAGGACCAAAATAGAGTACTTGAAGTGCAAATTCTGTGACACAATGCATGAGGCAGACATGGAAGTGAGGCTTAACACGCAGGCTATACCATGAAAGATAGTTACAAGTATTTGGGGGTCTATAATCCAAGGAAGCGGGGGCATCAACTATGATATCACACATGTATTGGTGTGGCGGGGATGAAATAGAGGCTTGCCTCCAAAATCTCGTGTAATAAAAAGGTACCACTAAAACTTAAAGGTACGTTATGTAGAGTGGTGGTTAGATTGGTTTGTTGTATGAGGCAAAGTGTTGGTCAATCAAGAACTCTCATGTTCAGTAGATTCATGTTGAGGAAATAGGGATGTTGAGGCGGATATGTGGGCATATTGACAGCAATAAGATTAGGAATGATAACATTTGGGATAAAGTGAGAGTTGCCCCCGTGGTGGACAAGATGAGGAAAGCGAGATTGAGATAGTTTGGACATATGAATAGGGGATGCGCAGACACCCCAAATAAGAGGTTGAATATAGTAGGTAAGAGGAAGGTAGAGGTAGGCTGAATAAATATTGGGGAGAGGTGGTTAGGCAGGATACGACGCAACTTCAGATTATCGATGCCATGACCTTAGATAAGAGGGTACGGAGGACGCGTATTAGGGTAGAAGGTTAGCTGGTAGTGGAGTGTTTTTTTTGCTTTTCGAGGGCTTAGGCTTGTTGTTTTTTGTTGTTGTACTAGTCATATTCTTGTAGTTCTTGCTTTTGATATCTATCATCATCTGGTGTTTCTGGTGTTCTTGTGTTCGGTTATCGCACTCTTTTGTTGTTGTTTTTGTTCCTTTCTTGTAGGCTTTGTAATGCTTCCCGTAATAGTTGTGATGCCTTCTTCACTGTTGTTCTTCTTTGTATTTGGATTTGTTGCACTTGAGCTTGACGGTCTTTCGAAAACAACCTATCTTCCTCCACGAGATAGTGGTAAGGTTTGCATATACTCTACCCTCCCCATACCCCACTTGTGGAATTTCATTGGGTATGTCGTCGTTGTTTTCTCCTTTCCGGCGACTGACAGCTCTATTTTCTTGCTCAGTTTCTCCTCTGTTTTCGCCCTCTATCTACTCTGTTACAAGCTTCAGCAGTTCAGCAATTTAGCTTCTTCCTCTCTTTTTCATTTTTCTTCCCAATGTTTGTTTTTAATTTCTATTCTCAGTTTAGATTTGTTGTATAATAATTAATACATCATTCTTTTGCCTATAAGAAGAAATTTTCAATGGATGTTGCTTCGTTTATAATTTGGTTTTGAATTTGCTTGTCTAAGAATTATTGAGTATCTAGTTCTAGACTTTTAGTATCTACTTTTAGTTTTTGAGTTGAAATATTTGCTAATATGTGATTGTTGTTGAGATTTTGGTTATTTATATATGCACTTTAATATTTTACTTTTTTTGTTTTTCTTTGTCCCACTCTCTCGAGGTAAATTTGTGTACTCTTTTCCTTTTTTATGTGGTAGCAGAAACAGCCACAGGTGGATTGATAACTATCATGCTTTCTACTTCTAAGGAGGATAACCACTCATTTTATGAAGCAAGCGACATTTCCAATTTCTAGATGGAGCAAGGCCCTTAAACCTATCCCAGTTGCAGGTAACCTAGAGTTCCTTTTTCTTTATTTCCTTGTTTATTCACTGCTAGTATTCAACATAACACTGATTGCTGCTACTTGAGATAGATGATTAAGTTGATATTGGGGGATCTTGTTATTAAATTAAGCATGGACTCATACAGTTGCCCAACTTATTATCTCAGTAATAAATTTAATTTAAAAAGGGCAAGAAACAAGCCAGTAAGTATGAAGTGAATCTCCCAGCTAGTATATGGTGGGCAATATGGAAGGCAAGGAACTCTAGAGCTTTTGATAGTGTTGAGAATAGTATGCAAAAAGTCAAACTAAATTGTATTATGCTACTGTGTTTTTGGTGTAATCAATTATACTCAAATGATACTATTTCCATAATTGATGTACTAGACTCAATTTAGTAAAAGATAGTAGGATTTGAAGTACATGTTGTAAATACTGACCAATACAGTTTAGTACTGACTTTTGAGGAATAGACAAAGTTACCAATTTCAAAAAAAAAAAAACATGAAGTGAATCAAAAAGTAGAAAACCTTATAAAAAGGAAAGATTTTCAAAAAGAAATAAGGGATAAAAGGCTATTCTGCAAAAGTGTATAAAATCCCTTCCACTCTGTCAAAAGCTCTCCTATTTCTCTTTCCATATAGCCCACAGAATTGCTGGGGGCAGCAACATCCTATGTTCTGTTTCTTCTCCTTTGTCTTCCAAAAGGTCCAATGAAATATGTGATGTTCTAGAGAGATACTACAAGTCCTCCGTCCCAGATTCCATCGCCGCGGCCATCTGGTTCACCGGGCACTTTTTTAACCTAATCGATAGTTGTTAGGATGAATCACATCATGGCACCAAACTCTGTCCAAGACAAAAACATGATATTTAAGTGAAGAAAGGGGAAAGGGTCATTATCCATGAGTTTTGAACCTCACGCCTTTTTGCCTTGGAAATTTCTCGGGTTATAAGAAGGGTTCTCTTTTTTGGAAATGTCAAATGTTTCATTGATTATGCATCTTAGTGCTGAAGAAACTTTACAATCAGTGTAAGGCAGTGAGCCAATCAATGAAATTATCTCTTTTATTTATAAAAAAGTATGCACCAAAACGCTTGTTTGGATTGCCTAATTTTAGGTATTTTTATGCCAAAATAGCTTTTTTAACACTTTTGTAGTGTTAGGATTCCTAACTTTATGGCTGGGGCATTTGTAAGGATCAAGTTACACTAGTCTTTTTGCTAGCTTTTTTTAACACTTTTGTAGTGTTAGGAATCCTAACTTTATGGCTGGGACATTTGTAAGTGATAAGGATACGTTTGTGACTGTCACATCATAATTCAATAGTCAAACAGGGGATTAGGATAATAAAATACCAGTACAAATTTGACATACTTGATGTCCACTGTGCATGGTGGCCCATACCTTGTCATGGCTCCGGTTTGCCAATGGCATCCAACCTTCTCATGGTTTCAATTGCAGATGGTCGGCTGGTTTTTTTGCAATCTAAGGCTAACGTGATCATGTCATTTGCTATCCTTCCTTTGCACCCAGTGTTCCACAGTGTTTCTCTAATTCTATAACCTGCAAACCTTCTTTGAATGCTAATTCTAGGACCACTGGAATTTGGTAAGCATTCTTCTGTGAGAATCTGTAAGAGCATCACGCCGTACGAATACATATCGAAACTGGGCACTGCAACTATATTTAAAATTTTAAAAAAGGAAAGAAAAGAAGTTAGTATTAGCAATTCAATTAGGCCATTTCGCGAGTAAAAGCAACAACAGTTTGAAACAAGATAATAACACAGTACTCAGTATCATGCTTTTGGCCAAATAAATCCTTTTATATTCAAGACATAAAATATATCTTTAAAGTATCAAAACAAATAATAGGACTTTTATCGTCTTCCAAAAAACAAGTTTTAGACAGAACCATCTAAAACTAATGGAAAAATTGCACCAAAAAAGGAAAGACAGAATCCTATATTTGGAACAGTTTTAACTTTTTGCCAATATGAAATGATTTTATTGCTTCAAAAATGCCTATATGTTTAAAATCACAAACTTCAAATAGCCTTTTTCTCTTTTTGAAACTCGACGTCCAATCAAACACCTTCACATAGAATGAAATGAAAGAAGCATGCATTTTTACCTTTAGTTTTATCATTGTAACTACTTGTTTGTTGAACCACATCTGCAAATTGATGTCGAATCGACTCAAGATCGCACATAATTGCGTTGTCATTCTGCAAAAGTTTATGAACTTTCATCAGTTTTACTCACGTCTTAGTTTTTTGTTACTTTATCATTAAATAAAAGCTAACATAATAAACCTACATCATCAAGAAGTACATTCTGTGGCTTCAAATCGCAAAATACCAACTGACTACTGTGTAGTATATGCAAGGAGTATGCTATTTGTCGTACCACTTTAAATGCAGTTCGCCAATCTAACTCTGGAAAAAGTATAAAAGTTGGTGTTAGAAGGGAAAACTTTTGCACATGAAGAAAGGATGGAACAGAAATAATCAATACCAATTTCAAAAAATATGGGAAAGAAATATTGTTGAAGATTATAGCGGTGTTAAAATTGACATTAAGATTTTAATCTTAGGAAATAAGATCAGAACATTAACAACAACATACCCAGTGAAATCCCACTAGGTGGGGTTTGGGAAGGGTAGAGTGTACACATACTTTACCTGTGAAATCCCACTAGGTGGGGTTTGGGGAGGGTAGAGTGTACACATACTTTACCACTACCTCGTGGAGGTAGAGATCTCATTTCTAAAAGACCCTTAGCTCAAGTGAATCATACCCAAGTACAAGAAGAAGAAAACGATGAAGAAAGCATAGCATTTAAATAAGAAAAGCAGTGTAGAGTCGACAAAAGAAGAAATAACAACAAAATAGTATGGTAATCGAAACATAATAAACAACATATGGCGATAGACACCAAAAGCAACATGTTCTTGGTAATATGAAGTTGTGTCATGTCATGTCTAATCACCTCTCCGCAATATTTTTTCGATGTGCCTCTACCCTTTATGTACCCCTTACAATCAACCTCTTGCCTCACTGGGTATCTATGCACCAAGTTCATTATTTTTTATCAAATTTATTTACCAACCACTGTTCAGTTTTGATTTTTTCATTGAATTAAAGTTTGATCAGTATAGATTTGTGTTTTTTTAGTATAGTTTTACAATAGTGTATTATGTGATTTTATAAATTTTTGCTTATTTGTAAGATTGTATACAAAATTGAGACAATTTTAATAGTTTTACAACATATGATTTTTTTTGCTTATGAGAAAACATACCATATAAAAAGTTCAAATTGCATGTCCAAACAAAACTTCAACTTCATCTCATGAATCATGATTACATATCATTATTTCAAATCATGATCCATATTGCATGGCCAAACGGACCCTAAATTTGCACTCCAAATATTCCATTTTGGTCCTGCTCAACCTTAACCCTTTCGACTCCAGAGTTTGTCTCCAAACCTCCAACCTAGCATTAACTTTGTGACGTGTCTCATCAATTAGTTCTACGTTGTCCGCAAATAACATACACCATGGAAAGTACTCCTAAATAGATCGTGTCATCTATCACCTAGGCAAATAGGAAAGGGCTAAGAACTTATCCTTGGTGTAGCCCCATCTCAACTGGGAAGTGCTCTGAGTCTCCTCCCACCGTTTGAACTCGAGTCTTGGCTCCATTGTACATGTCCTTTATCGCCCTAATGTAAACCATCGGGACACCTCTAGCCTCCAACCACCTCTAGAAGACATCCCTTGGAACTTTGTCATAGGCCTTTCAAGGTCAATGAACACCATATGTAGGTCCCTCTTCTTTTTCCTATATTTCTCTACCCGTCTCCGGACAAGATGGACGGCATCAGTAGTTGATTATCCTAACATTAATCCAAATTGATTTCAAAAATGGACATTCTTCTCCCCACCCTCATCTCCACCACTCTCTCCCAAATCATCATAGAGTGGCTTCGCAATTTGATACCCTTGTAATTGTTACAGTCACAAATATCACCCTTGTTTTTGTACAATGGAACCATTGTACTCCACCTCACTCATTAAGCATTTTTGTTGTCTTAAAAATAACATTAAATAACTCAGTTAACCACTCTTACCATATTTGTTTACTATCACCTCTCTCCACAAAGCTTGTGTTTCATTGGGAAACCACCATAGCCACTTTGAGAGGAGGCATGTATTTTGTAGTCCAAGATTTCTGACCAAGTGCACCTGACTGCTTGTGAACCTGTACAACCTGCCATTTTATTAAATGTAGGTCCTTTCCTTCTTTGTTTCCCAACTACAAAAAATCTCTTCTTAGCTTGTCAAGTCTTTCCTCCACCTTAGTAGGGATGGGAAACACTGACATTACATAAGTAGGCAATGAGTCCAAAACAAAATTTATCAAAGTAACTCTCCCTCCCAGTGGGATGTATTGGGCTTTCCAGTCTTCTCAATGATGTCATTCCATATTTCTAACTCCTTGTGTTTGTCCTAATGGCATGCCTAAATAGGTTGTTGGAGGTTGTTCCACTCTACACCCCAAAATATTTACCAGCTTTGTAGTTGAGGAATCTATTTAATGGGAAATATGCAGCTCTTCCTCCAGTTGACTGATAGCCCATAAACTGCCTCGAAAATCACCAAGGTCGCCCTTATGAATGTAATCTGACTTGCCTTTGCTTCACAAAATATGATTGTGTCATCTGCATATAGCAAATGACATTTGCATCTCCTCCCCTGAAAGGTTGCCAATCATAAATCCTCTCATTCAATGATTTTGCATAGCCACTAAACCCTCCATGGCTAAAATAAACAGGAAGGGAGAGAGTGGATCTCCCTACTTGTGTCCTCTTTCTGATGGAAAAAAACCAGTAGCTTCTCCATGTACCAGAATGGAGAACCTAACGATCTTTTTATACATAAACCAATCCACATCAACCATTTTCCCCCACAACCGATTCCACTTTAGAACTTTGAGAAGGAATTCGCAATTTACATGGTCATATGCCTTTTCTATGTCCAGTATACACATAATACCTAGATCTTCCCATTTAATTGTTGAGTCTACACATTCACTTGCTAAAAAGTTGCATTCATGATCTGTCTCCCTTTGATGAAGGTCATTTGATGTTTTTATTGAGTAGCTTGCGATCAAAGTTGCATAAATTCATCCAAGAATATTGTATATATTAAAAATATTAAATAAATACTTGTAAAAGATTATGGAAAACTTACTTATTCAGCAGAAAAAATGGTATTTGGTTGGAAAAGGAGAGGAAGAAACTTGAAACTTTTAAAAAGAAGAAAAATGAGGAAGAAGAGAATTTTTTTATGAAATAATGCTTACTATTTAATAGGGTCTGAATGGTATTAAGACTTTGTTATAGATCTGATTCATTCAAACTCATTAAGACCCATTAAGAGGCTTTTTTTAAAAAGAAACAAATGGACTTAATGGGCTGAATCTGAATGATTAAGATTCAGACCTAAAAAACAAACGCACTTAATGGCCTGAATCTGAATGATTAAGATTCAGACCTCCATTAAATCCAAACAAATGAGGCCTAAAAGATCCTCCAAATAAAGGAGGATGAAATAATTCCTTCTCATTAATCCAATCAGTGAACTCTATCTGATACCATGTGATAAATATAGGAAAATAATATTATTGAATTGTTGTTGTGTCTACATTATTACATTGAGACCCTATTTATAGACACTACAATACAATCATTTACCAAGTAGGATACTATTTAGTAGTCCTATTTCTATTTCTATTCCTATTCCTATTGTAATAGGATTGTATAAACCTATTCCTATTCTAACAGCTTTGTTATAGTGTTATCAAATGCGCACTTTAAGCATGCTTAAGCCCTGAAGTGAGGCTCAAAATGTGTTGAGTGCTTCGTCTCGCTTTATGTGCGCTTCAGTGTCGTCATCAAGATTCTAAGACAAACTTTTCCTTGCCTATGAGCCTCTTATGAAGAAGTAACACTAAACAATTGATATTTTACTTTATCACATTCTTTTCAATTTCTTTGGTCATATATTTGTCATTCATGTTTGTAATTATTTTTATTTATTTTTTATGACAAGGGAAACCCACTGCCGCTACCCTTTGGGTGCGCACAAGGTAAAACCCTCGCTCCTATGTAATAGCTCGCAAACCACATAGGAGAGGTAACCCCACACTAGGCAAGCCCGGTGCGACGAGCTCGACCCAGAAGGCAAATCCCTTGCTTGCTTTTGCTAGCAAGGGGTTTCGAACTTGAGACCTCCAACATGGAAGTCCCAAGCCCAAACCACTGGGCCACCCCGAAGGGTGTTTATAATTATTAGTCTTGGACTAGACATATACATTTGTATTTTTTTTTCCCTTTGCGCCTTTTTTCATTAAAGCCCACGCTTTATTTGCGCTTAAAGCCCCATGGACCTTAGAGATTTTTTGCACTTTTCGCCTTTGATAACACTGCTTAGTTAAACCTCTAACCAAACTCCTCTTATTCCCCCATTCAACCCCCTCACATTCCACGATATGATTTTTTTTCTTCATTTGAGCATCAAGGGTATAGTTCTCCCCCTGACTCTAACTTCAAGGTTCCTAAGTTCTTTAGGAATAGAGTTTTGCTTGGTGTATTTATTGTTCACCTCTTTCTTTGGATATAATAGCCCCCTTTTTTGGTCTATCTTTCATAAAAAGGTCAAAGGCTATTTTATCACATCCTTCAAAGGCTGTGCCAAACATCTTGATGAATTTTAGAACATTGGTTTGCACCCAGACATTAGCCGTGACCTTGATCTCCTGTTTCGACAATGGTTCTTCTGTCCGAATTGGCACTGACTCTTTATATATTATAAGATGTCCCGCTGACACCTCTCTTTGTTCTTCTTGAGACTCCTCCATGTTTTCGTGTGCATCTTACATAGAGAGGGTAAGGTCGTTTTCTTCTCTTATTCCTTTACTTTGCATATTAATTTATGTATGTTCTACACTTGAATTTTGGCTCTCGTATGCTTTATCTCTCCAGTCTCATAACAAACTCCAACTCTGTTGTGTCAGAGAATTTAGAGAAAAAAATGGATCCTTGATTTATTTGGGGGAATTTTAAAATTGGCTCAACACTTTTCCCTTTAATGAAATTTTGGCTATCAAAGGTATGGGATATAAAAGGCCCACAACAATTTCCATAAATATGATCCCCTATAAAATTGTTGTGACAATCTAGGTCCACTCCACGCACGTGTGTTGACACATTTCCTTCAAGGGTCGTGTGGGTTCCACTAGTAGAAATGCCATAGTCCTTGCTAAGGACCGCAGGACAAGCTTTTGAAATGATTTCCCTATTCTGTCATATGTCACTATCAACTGCAGATTACGGTTTTCTATTGCCTTTCCTTTCTCACTGCTCATACCTTTCTCGATTGTTGGGCTCATCCTATTCCTTCCGATGGTATCTAGTTGGAGCTTCAACCCATAGTGGCAATGTATATATGAGTTTGCCATCATTAATCTCCACAGAGGAAGGACTCTTGACTCTTGGTCCTCGCACTCGGGACTCGAGTCCATCGAAAATGGTTTTTTCAATTGAGTCTCTTCCTTCGTCTCCTACCATCCCCACAAAGATCTCCAATTTGTTTCATCACCTTGTTATTCCAAAGCTGCAGTGGTAGACCTAGGATATGAACCCAGAACCACTCGAAGTTAGTTTCTGCCGAAAAAGTCCTTACCTTCGGTGTCCGTCATTCTAGACGCAGAAGGTGATTTTTTTTACTCCACTCTCCCATGTGTATGTGGTATGCATCTCCTCTCGATCGAAACTCAAATAGGAACTGGCTTCCGTTTATGTCATAGATCTACAGATTGTGGATGCCCATTAATGCATGTTTCGCCCTGCTCTTAACATCATTTATGGTGGGTATCTCGTCACCCCCGGGGAATCTTCCCACCAAACACCTACTAAGGGGTCCTTTTTCACCCTTCACAGTATGCCGCTAAAGTTCAGCTCTATTTTCCAGCACTCCATTTCTTTCTTTGTATTATTTCTTTGTAACTATCCTTTCCCCCGAGTCCCATAGAAGTGGAACCTCCTTGATATGTACTAGAGTCTTGTACTCCTATCTTTTGATTAATAAATTATTCTATCTTTAAGACAAGTCCCACCTGCCCTCCCCCCGCCCCGTCCATTAAATTAGTCTTGTGGTAATATAATCACTGTTTTGGCCTTGCCATTGACTAAAACGACAGAGATAATTTGCCATACTTATTGAACTTTAAGGTACAATAAATGTTGGTAGTTGCATCTTTGCATTTCCAAGTCTTATATGACTTTCCTTTAATGGTTGTAACTTCTTAGAGTCTATTGCATAACAATAGGAGTGCATCCCTGCTAAGCTTCATTCTTCTCAGATAAAGTCTTGCACTCTCCACCCATTTGTACCATAAATTTGTGGTTGATTGAGTTTCAGTCAGATCATAGGATTTCCCCCCTAGCCTGAGGTAGATCCTTTAGTCCGCGCGGATGAGTAGGAAGAAGAAGGATTGGAAAAGAGGAGGAAAACAAAATGGAGGTTCCCGACAGAGGAAGTCCACCAGAAAAAGGTGCCTAAGGATAGAAGGGTCCTTACGTCAGACTCTCGGTGTATGTGTCTAAGAGCATTATGAGCAAGGCTAAGGGAAGATAGCTCTCTCTAGTTTATTGATTTGTGTTTAATTAAGAATATGCACAATCATAATATGGAAAATAAGAGGGCAAAGCATTTCAAATTGGTTAAGCAAAAAAAAAAAATCTAGAAAGATACCTTCAATGTTTGAAAATAGACTCCCCTTCTTCATTAAAGGGAAAACCAGAAATGCTTTCGTAGGCGTCATTCTAATCCCCTCACACCAGATGCCATACCCACATAAATCTATGAAAGACTTATGTAGCAAGAGTTCAAGATAGTAGAGTTCCTCCTGTTCATCATACTTTAGATTCATATGTACTGTTTTATTAAAGGTTCTTGAAGATTTAAATTTTTTTTTACCTCTATCGCTTTTATTTTAACCTTCAAAGCGTACTCTCCTTGGTCCAACCGTAACAAGTGTTGTTTATCAGATCGGCATGAATAGACATAAGCTGTACCTCCACCAATTCTAGAATCTATCAAATTATCAAGGAACTCAGGATCCTGTTTCCAGTCATCACTATATATGACAGCTGCATGAGCATTCAATACAAAATTGATATTAATTACAATTCTCAAAATAAATATTTCACGAGTTGAACTATCAAGGGAATACTTACATTTGTGCCATAGTGGTAAGATTAGTTGCGCATGCAACCTATCAAGATATGCTTCCAAATTCAAATGCCTCCTCAAAATGCCATATATATTCGAACAATACTGAGATCCCTGCCTCATATCGCAAAAAATAAGATATAAATTTATACTAACAGATTAGGAGTTAGCATTAAATAGTTGTCTATCACCCTCTTTGAGCCATAAAGCCAGAAGCTCATGGAAGTTACCATGATAAACTCAACAAAAGCTATACGAGTTGAATGATGATAGTCACCACGCAACCCCAAGCGATAAAACTATGTTAGAGAAGAAAAACAAAAACATAGAGTTTAGGATTTTAAGAAGGAACAGCACGTCAGACTTGTTACATGAACAGCAACAAACCTGTCCACAAAAGGACTCGAAGAACAGCTTGACATCTGCTTGAGTAACCTGCTTCATACAAACATACAAGTCGTAAATATTTTCCTCATTGATGTACATCAAGAGAGTGAATTATCAACCCAAAATTCCTCCTTATCTATAATTGTACAGTATACAGTTCTAGCACACATATCTCTTTCATCTTCAGACTAACATCAGCACAAAAGGTGAAAAATTTAGTATTAGCAACACTAAGTATGCATTTGGCACTCCCAAGACATTGTTACAAAAGGTAAACTAAATGTAGCCACAATTCCTCACCCTTGGAAGAACGGTTCGATTATCCTGTCCAATCACAGTTCTGGAAGGAAGTACTCCAACGGGATAAAACCCAAGCGTAGTTCCTGCAAGACTCAGAGCACTACTTGCACCTTCTGCATAACATATTGGGGAAAATGTGATGTTAGAGAACAAGCGCCCTAATAGTCTAGCCAGAATATGTAAACAAATAATCATGTGTCAACCTACCTTTTTCTTCAAACTGAATGAAGGCAAATCGAAGTTCAGAATTGGCATCACCATATATACGATAATCGAAAACCTTCAGCACATTAATGTTAAGTCATATATGGAAACAAAACATTTCCTCAACATAATTGGAAAGACAAGACAATAAGCAGAATGAGTACAGAAACTTGACAGAATGGATAGATCTCCACCTGTCCACAGCTACGAAAGAGTGCTGTGAGCTGCTCTTCAGTCACCTACACAACAGAAGAAACAGAATTATTAAAATAAAAAAGATAAAGGTGCAGTAACCCAATTAACAATAACACTGGGCCTCTCTTTTTTACCTGATGATCAATGTCGTATACATAAACCGTCCTGCTTATAACATCTTCCCTTTGGGCCGTGCCTGTTTGGGTATTCATCCTTCTATTTCCATAACCATAGCCGTTGTTCTTCTGCATGCACAACTCAAACTCCACTAATCAGCTCAAACTCACGGACGTAGATATATTACAAAAAAGAAATAAAACAGAGAAGATTTCATTTTCCAAAATAAATGGTAGAGAAAGAGTGAAAAGAAACTCAACACCCTTCACTTTAAAATTACAATATCTTTGCCTTTATGCCACTTCCTTCCTTTTTGCAATCTCCTCAATCTTGTGTTTTGCCAGAGAACTTACATGTAATACAATAAGCCTCTATCTCAAATATTTCACCCTTCAAACACTGCTGTCCCATGGCATAATAATGCCCCCCTCTAGTAGCTCTGCTTCTAACTGAACATATTTTATCCTTCTGTTGGCCCAAAGGTCTTTAATGATCTCCTCTATATTTCCTTTTAATTTGTATTCTTGGAAACAGTAAGCATCTACCCTCCATTTGTACATCATATTATTTATTTTCAGCCTCTTTCCCGGATCATTGAGGCCCCTCACATTCCATGACACAAAATTAACCTTCACTGGAATTGTTAATAATCTGAGAAATTGTTATTCCTTTCAATCAGTTCCTACCAATTTTCTCCCTGCTCAAGAATCTCAAAGGAATAATTCCCAGACAGGAAAATTGTGCTTCTTCCCATAATGTTTTATCAACCTTACAAGCGATCACCTTTCTCATTGCCGTATACTAGGCTTAATTTACTCTGTGATTATCACAAGATTAACACGAGAAGAAATGAGGACTTGGGGAAGTAGGGAAATTCTAGGATGAGTTTCACAGAATAGGCAATAGCAAGAGCGAGAGATTAGTTAAACTACTTACGAAACATTTTTGTATAACAATTGCTGCACCAAACAATTTGGCATCTAGATATGATGGAAACATGTAACCTTTGCTATACCTGATTGACGAAAAATACAATCAAATAAGAGCTCGATCTTAGTTGATAAAACATGATAAAAAAAAAAAACTTAAAAACTTATATGACGAGCAAAAAAATCTACCATTTATCCAGCAAATGTGAATTATCACCCAGTATTTCACTAAGAGCTTCGCAAGCATTAAACATATGTTTCTCCAACTGACAACCAAAAAAGCCAAAAACTTATCTTCTCAAAACATAGATGTTAATAATCTGTATGCAATTTCATAAAATTAATGGCCAGTACACCACAAGTTCTGGGATACTTATAATATATAGTAAAGAGCACACATACAAGTTCGAGCACCGGAACAGAAGGTTGAGGACGCCATGTTATATTTGGATATAAAAACGTGAGTCCATAATAGCATGCATTCTCAATATCCCCTATCAGCCTTGCTATAAGTGGTACACAACAATGTGGTGGAATGCCCCTTACTTTTTCCAAGATGAATTTTGTTTTCCGGACCTCCTCTATAGAATAGAGGGTTTCGCCCTCAATGACTACATATGGTGTTCTGTTGTTGGTATCTGGTAAAAATCAACACTACCAGTTATAAAAAGATATACAAACATGGGCACAATTTAAGGGAAGCTCACTTAATAATCCACCTGCATCCATTTTCTCATAATTGACAGTGTACTGAATGTGGCTATGAAGGAAATGTTTGCTAAGCCTCAGGTACCCCAATAAAGATAGTGACATGGGATCGATTGTGGGGAGCTCTGATCCCTTACAATCTATATCTGGTATCCATACTGTTGCAGAGCTGCAACATGAAAACAATTGTTATGGTATAAAGAGACGTTCATCGATTTGAAATCATATATAAACTTGAGCACGGAAAACTGAATGAGGTTGACTTGAAGTAATCCAGAACTTCATCATCATTGATTTCAAAAGTCCTCTCTCAACTGAGTCAGGTTGAAGTAATGATAAGCTTTCTGAATGTTAGACCTGGAGTTACTAGGGTTTATAAACGCAAGACAAGGGTGGAAGAAGAACTAAATGTAACTGTTTTGTCTGTATTTACATTAGTTTCCTGAGCAATTATCACAGTTAGTTTACTTTGTGATACTTATATTACAAAGGAAGACTGAAGCAATTTTATGTACAGTTTTTCTTCTGGCAGATTTGGAGGATGAGGTTATTTGGAATAACTTGGTTGTCGGCTGTATTGTTGTTCTAGGTTGTCATTTGTTTGTTTGTAAAAACTTGTTATCATTGCGTTATTCTTATATAATTTTCCCACTGCACTTTATCTCACCAAGAAAGGAGAATCAGGAACTGTAAAGCACTTACACCATAGTAGTTTTTGGTTTCCAGGTGCAAGCAGATAAATCTGATGTTATTTTCCTTTTCTGACCCAATGCACTGGAATACCTGCTGAATTTATGGCAAATTCAAATATGGTATTCAAACAATTTAAGCGAATTTACTGGAGTGCAAAGTAAAAGCAAAATTACACAACAACAACATACCCAGTGCATTCCCACCCACTCTGAGGAGGGTAGAGTGTACGCAAACCTTACATCTACCTCAAAGGTGAGGTAGAGAGGTTGTTTCCAATAGACCCTCGACTCAAGACAAAAAAGACTAAAAATACATAATGAAAATACAAGACACAATATGTAATAGACAAAGCAACTATTAATAGTAGAACAGTACTAAACCAAATAATACTACCATCAGACTACAAGCATAGCACTATGACTACTAGTAAGGGCACCAAGACAAAGCAATCCTACCTACTAACCTTTTACCCTACTTCCCGCCCTCCATAACTTCTTATCTAAGATCATGTCCTCCGTAGGCCGCAACTACACCATATCTTGTCTAAGCACCTCTCCTGATACTTTTTCTGTCTACCTCTACCTCTCCTAAAACCATCAACTTCTTATCCTCGCCTCTAACCTTGGCTAGCATGTATAACTTCTTATCCTCGCCTTCTACTTTAATTTGGCGTATAAGCGTTGAAAGGTTACTGTTTTTGCCGTTGTAAGTGCTACCTTAGCCTACTTCCAACCCAACTTATACTTCTCCCTATTCATTCGCATTTCATCCTCATCCTTACTCTTCACCTACTTCACGCATGCCCCTTTTTTTTGCCTCCACCTTCCCTTGTGCTTCTCCATTCCACTACCAATCCCCTCGATGCCTACCATATCGGCTTCTCGAGACACCCAACACCTCTCTAACCAGCTCCCTAATGCAGCTGGCAATCTTATCCCACATATTGTCTCCAACCCCTATACTCCCCCAAGTTCCCATATCCATCAACTTCTCCCCTATCTCCAGGGCACTAGTCATAGTCAAGCTACCTCATTTAATCCTCAGTCAGTCATCCACAACCCTCTTCGTCCTCCCCTCCTTGATCTCCAAATTCATCACCAGGAGCTTATGTTGGGGTCAAAAGATACACACTTAGGATAACCTTACAGTCTTTACAAAGAGCTCTATCACCCTTCCTAAGGAGCAAAAGGGAGTCTTGGCTACCGAACTACGAAAGCTAACCAAGTGCTCCTCCTCCTTTGGGAAACTCAAATTGGCTACCATCAATCCAAAGGCTCTTGCGAAATTCAAAAATGAGACTCCTCCGTCGTTCCTATCCTTGAAACCAAAGCCTCCATGCACATCCTCATAACCCCTTGAGGATGACCTGATATGCCTATTGAAATCTCAAACCTATGAAAAGTTTCTCAGTGTTTGGTATGCCTCACTCCACCTCATCCAGAATCTCTCAAAAGCTCTTCTTCTCCTTCTAGTCCAAGGCCGCTTGCGGTGCATATGCACTAATAATGTTCAAAGTAGACCCTCCAATGACTAACTTAATCATCATCATCCTAGCGTAGACCCTCCTAACCTCTACCACTTGCTCCCTAAGCTTTTTATCTATTAACATTCCCACTGCATTCCTGTTTCTCACGCCTTCTGTGTACCACAACTTATACCCGTCCCTCTCCCGCACCTTAGCACCTATTCATTTGGTTTTCTGGACACAAGCTATATTAATCCTCCTCTTCTTGAGAATCTTCACTAGCTCTATGGACTTTTCAGATAAAGTCCCTATGTTCTAAGACCCTAGTCTTAGCCTAGAGGCTCCCTTAACCCCCATCCCCACCACTACCCCACCCTGGCTCTCGCTCCCTTCCCCGACCGAGAACAAGACCCTAGTCTACCATCATTTACCCGAGCTACTAACCAAATATAAACTACTCAAGGTGGATACTAAAACACTAATAATGCACAAGCAAGAACATGCAAGTAAAACTAATACCTAAGGACACTAAAAACACTACTAATACACAAGCAAGAACATGCAAGTAAAACTAATACCTAAGGACACTAAAAACACTACTAATACACAAGCAAGAACATGCAAGTAAAACTAATACCTAAGGACACTAAAAACACTACTAATACACAAGCAAGAACATGCAAGTAAAACTAATACCTAAGGACACTAAAAACACTACTAATACACAAGCAAGAACATGCAAGTAAAACTAATACCTAAGGACACTAAAAACACTACTAATACACAAGCAAGAACATGCAAGTAAAACTAATACCTAAGGACACTAAAAACACTACTAATACACAAGCAAGAACATGCAAGTAAAACTAATACCTAAGGACACTAAAAACACTACTAATACACAAGCAAGAACATGCAAGTAAAACTAATACCTAAGGACACTAAAAACACTACTAATACACAAGCAAGAACATGCAAGTAAAACTAATACCTAAGGACACTAAAAACACTACTAACACGCAAGCAAGAACAGGCAGGTAAAACTAATATCTAAGGATGAAAGAATTAAAGACAAGAATCACACACAAGAACTATAACTACAGGCCAGAATCAATGATGCAGAGGTAAAAACAGGGAGAAAATATAACAATCCGACCAATAACTGGAACTCAAACTTCGACCAATATAACCACAAAAACTACCCTAACCTATGGGCAGGCAGGTAACAAACTGAAAATTAGTGGCAAATCATACCAAATAATAGGATTAATTCTAATCAACAACAATCTAAAAAACCGATTTTGATTTATCGAGTGAATCCAATAATTCTAGAAGTATCAATAGCTTCTATTGAGTTTTCCAGGTGACTATAATGAAAAAAATCAGTAGGTAGTACAAACACTGACACGGAGACAAGCCTATCAGAATAGGCTATAGCTTGGAGAAAAATTAAATACAAGGCAAATACAGAACCTGCTGTAAGGCAATGTTGAATAACAGAGGAACCTGGTGTTGGTTTTGCTACTTACCCGACCAGGTCTTGTAGGTGGCAGTAGTGACTGTAGTGGCTATGGTGCCGCCGGTGGAATGCGGGTTACAGGCAGAGGGAATGACCCAAAAGTGAGTGTTGGTGAGAGAGGAAGTTACGTAGGTGGGTGTAGCTAGGGGTGTTCACACTTTGGATAAAAACTGATCCAAACCGAAAAATCAAATCAACGATAAAATAAAACTGATGTTATTTGGGTTTGGTTTGGTTTGGTTTTAGGTTTTTGAAAACCGATAATATTTGGTTTGGTTATGATTTTATTCAAAAAAAACCGAAGAAATAACCGAACCGAACCGATGAATTATATACATATATTTTATTAATATACATACTTAATATATTATTTTTATAAACAATTTTAAAGATCTTATACATATTTTCATTAAAATTTCTTTATAATTTACTTATTGAAAGCAAAAATGCCCAAAATGAAACATTTATCATATTGATTTCATGTATATGAGTGTCTATGTCAATTCTTTGTGGGACTGAAAATGTTATTGT
>NW_006239584.1:113555-119703 GCF_000226075.1 Solanum tuberosum | reverse complement strand
TTCTATCAAATTTATTCATAAAATCACATTACATTTATAATTTCACAAAACAATAACCGTATACAAAATAAACAAATAAAAAAAAAACACTAATTTTTTACATTTCACAACAGTAAACATAATATGATATCAACAGTTAACAAAATATGACTCCACCTTCAATTAATCGACAGTTTGATCATTTTTGTTTCATTTCGCTATCATTCTAAAACAAACGTTAAACAATAATAAATACTAACCCGAAGGATCCCATCTTTCACCATGTTTGATTAAAACTGATACGTAGTTGTCCATCACAACAAAATCAAGAATTTTCAAAGATGAAAAAACTTCAATTACTCGAATGTGAGATTTTTTTGTTGAAAATTGAAGAGAGAAACGTTGAAATTTTTTTGTTGCAAATTGAAGAGAGAGAAACGTTGAAAAAAGAAGAAGATAAAATCTGGATTTTATTTTATTTTAACTGATTTGAGTGAATTAAGGATACTAAATAATCTTAATTAGTTTAAATCCCTTAATTCGTGCTATTTATTAATTATCTACAATAAATTCAAATTAAATTAACACCACAATTTCAGTTTATTACTTGTTTTCATTAAAAAACCTTTTTTTTTCATTTTTCTTTTATCTCTTTATTTTATTTAAACAACTTTTTCAATTATTGAAAATAATTTTATTTTTTTAAATTATTTGTTAGAACCTGAAATTTTTAATGTTATAACTTGAAAGTCTAAATCTACTGCTATAGCTTGAAAATATTACTATAATATATGACATATATAGAATTTACACAAAGAAGAGCGAAAGAAAAGTGAATTATATTAAAAAATTTAAAACGATAAAAAGAAATTGCTCCTACTTTGAATTTTCGAAAAGCAACAGGAAAACGTGAATATGTAGTTATATATAAATCAGATGTGGGAAGTTATCCAAATTGAAAAAAAATAAATCTTTTTGGTCAGAATTTTGCAAAATGGCATTTTATCTATGTTATTTTACCTTTTAAAACATTTTTATCATTTTAACTTGAATATCTTTTAATTAAAAATGAAAAAAAGATGAATTTATTTTAAAATAAAAAAATATTATGGAATTTTTTAAATTTCTGATCAAATTCTGGTCAATTTTTTTGGCCATCTAGAATTACCCATCGAAAAAGTGGATAGAGTTTCTGAACAGTCATCCAGATGTTAGGCCTCATTTAATTCTTTTTTCAATCTCAAATCAAATTTCAAAATTCAAAATTGTATTTATATGATCCATATTTTTTAAATTAACCACCCACATATAATCTTTGTGATTTTACTTTTTTTCTTTAATTATGTTTTCTTTATTTAATCATTTTTAATTTTAATTTCAATACATGAAATTTTAAAATTTAAATTTTAAATTAAAAAATAGTGACTCATTTTAGGAAAAAAGAAACATGAATTATTTAAATGGTGATTTTTTCGTGTTGATTTTAGATACAGATTTTAAGACATTAATTATATTTTTTAATCATGCATAAAATTAATTATAAAAATTGTTTATTCTGGAAATAGCACTATGTCCGTAGTGATTGGTTAATGAGCAGTTTTAAAACTGTTTTATATTTTATGCATTTATTAAGTAATTTAAAATCTATGCAGAAAACTCGTTTAAATATTTACTTACGTTATGGATAAGTGTAGTAAAAAGTTGTTTGTTGTGGATAGCTTTGAAATTGAACTTTCTCTTTTACAAAAAATTTTAAATCTAATTTTAATAAATTTTCTCTTTAAAAAAACATTATATTTTCTCTTGGTATTGATAATGCTTGAGAAAAATGGGGAATGGAGATTTCACGTGGCGAGAAATTTAAGTTGGTTTTCATTAGTTAATTTTTATTTGTTCGTTTTACCTATTTTTATTCTTTTCTTATGCTATTTGTTTTTAAAAAATAAAAATAAAATGTGATTTATATAAATAAAATCCCCCCCCCCCCCCGCAATGCATGTATAGTTTGATATAATATATTGGGCATTTTAAAAACATCTGATTTAAATTTAAATAGTACTTGGTAATTTTTTTTATAAGATTAAAATAACAATATAAACTGTAGAAGTTTCTATAATAAATCTTGTGTAAAGTTTTTAAAATATTTGTATAATATTTTACTTTCAATTGATGTTATTTAGGGTAAATTGAAATTATTTTTGCAATTTTGCATATCAGTTAAATAATGCTTTAAAATTATATAACGCACGTTAATTTTTAAAACTGCTTAAAAATTTTAAATAGTTTATTTTTTTAATTGTAATATATTATTTAAATTAACTACATATAATTAATTTTAAATTATAGAAATTTGAGAAATTATGTGGTGCTGTGACACTTTTGCTTCTCCTAATATATATAGATAGATAATTATTATTATTATTATAGATAATAGATTTATTTCAAAAAAATTCTTAAGCAATAAAAACTCTATGTACTCAAAAATGTCTTCAGCTACGGTTTGAATAAGAGCGTAAATAGCGATTTAGAGAATCATGTTGATTAACTCAAAAGGAAAAAAATATTACAACATCGTAACAGATCAACATAGAATCAAGAAAAATATACAATTTAATATATTAGTTTATCGAAAACATACCAACACAAAATTTAAAACTTACTGAATCTGAAATATTCAGAGTAAATAAAATTTGACTTTTACCAATCAACAAAATGTGGGTCAAAGAAAATTCTAGCAAAATCAATTAAAAAAAAAAACATATTTATAGAATAAAGGATATGGGTAGGTGATTCTCCTTTTTTTATTTTTATAGGAATTCGAAAGTAAGAAGTGGTTACATATTTGAACAAACCATGTTTTTCAATTACTTTATTTTTTATTTTCACGTTTGCTTTTTTTTATTTTAGATTTTAAATTTTATTTCGTTAAACAAATTTATTATCTTTTATTTAAAAAAATTTAACGTGGGCTTTGTAGGTTTTGTAGATATATTTTGTTTTTTTTTAAAATCCTTTTTTATATGATTTTTAAAAACGGTCACATTAAATTTGAAAATGCTTTAAATTTCTATCTTGTATTTTAAATTGTAATTTAATATTTGATATAATTACATGTAATTAATAATTAATAATTAATAATTTATATTTTATAAGAAAAAAATAAAGATTAAAATGATTTTATTATTATTGTTATCTACAGTTGGTATTATTATTATTATTATTATTATTATTATTATTATTATTATTATTATTATTATTATTATTATTATTATTATTATTATTATTATTATTATTATTGTCATTATTATTGTCATTATTATTATCTATTATTATTATTATTATTATTATTATTATTATTATTATTATTATTATTATTATTATTATTATTATTATTATTATTATTATTATTATTATTATTATTATTATTATTATTATTATTATTATTATTATTATTATTATATATACCATATGTTTTTCCGCTGATGGGTGATTTCTTTTAATAATATAATATAGAAAATGTATTTGAAAATTCAATTAAATAGATAACTATCTATGATTATAAAATGTCACAATTTTTTTTAAAAGGGTAAAACCATCAATTAAAGGCAAACCATAACAAATTCAGAAAATATTTTTATTATTTAACCCTATTATATGTAATTAATAATTTTAAATTATTTTTAAAATCTTTTTTTTTGTGCTGACACGTGACACTTTTTCTTCTCCTATTATATATAGATAGATTATATATACAGTAAAACCTCTATAAACTAATATTCGGTAAATTAATAATCTCTCTAAAGTAATATTTTTCTCCGGTCCCGACTTGGGCCAATGGAAAAAATCACCAATTTCGATAAGATAATAAGATAATATATTTTTTCAGAAAATCCCTATATATATATATATGGTTCCATTAATATCATAAATTAATAATTCTTTAAAAGTACAAATATATCTAAGACAATTTAGTGAAATATAATTCTATTGTGTTCTGTTTTTTTCTTAAAATTTAAATCTAGTTGAAACCCATCTCTAACTTTTCTTATTACGTCCAAGAGCTCCGGTGTTGTCTTTTCGAATTGCACCATAAAATTGTGAAGAATTCTATATGCGATAAGTGTTTCCTTACGCGTAACTGGTTCCAAAGATATAGTATCATCTCAACTTCATCATCAACATTGTTTTTTCCGATGGTATCCACAATTTCTTCTAAGCTTTGGACCTCTGAACATGTATCACTTTCACCCGGATAATCCAACAGGTTACTGACATCCATTTTAGTGTGGTAACCAAGATTATTAACCATGACCTCAAGTTCATGAATGACGTTTTCACAATTGGGTTCATTCAAATTCTCTGAGATTGCATCCCCCGAACGAATTTTACAGTGTCGAAAACAATTTGCTATTGTCTCTTGCTGAACATCCAAGCAGGGATTGCAAAATTGATAGGATCCAAAACATTAATCTTTGTTGGATCAGTTTCTCCCACTTCATAGCCTTCATATCCTCGATAAAATCTGTTACGATAATACATCTTGAAAGCACTTATTATCCCAGCATCACAAAATTGAATTTTGGATGTCATGTTGGGTGGCAAGAATAACAATTCAACATTTTACAGTCCTTCAATATTTCTATTATGGGATAGACAATTGTCTACCATAAACAAAATTCGTCTACCATGCATTTTGTGGTCAAACCAACGAATATATTCATCAAAAAACACACTTGTCATCCATGCTCTTTTGTTTGTACGATTGTGACAATTCAATAAATATGATACATAAATTAGTAAGATACAATGATTTTGATGTATTCATTGTACTTTATATATAATATTTTTCTATGTGAAATCAATAAATATGATACATAAATTAGTAAGATACATTTATCCTGATATAATCAAAATTAACCTTCATTAAATCTCAAATCATTGTTTAAATTAATAAATATTAATTTATCGATTAAATAATCTCTATAAAATAATAAAATTTCATGGTTTGACCTATATTAATTTATAGATGTTTTACTGTACCATATGTTTTTTTGTTGATGGCTGATTTATTTTAATAATATAATATAGAAAATGTATTTGAAAATTCAATTAAATAGATAAATATCTATGATTATAATATGCCATATTTTTTTTTTAAAACGGTAAAAGAATCAATTAAAGGTAAACATAACAAATACAGAAACTATTTTTAAAATAAAATATCAATTTATTATTTAACCCTATTATATGTAATTAATAATTTTTAATTATTTTAAAGTTTTTTTTTTGTGGTGCTGACACGTGACACTTTTTCTTCTCTTATTATATATAGATAGATTTTAATTTCATCTTACATTTCACTTCACCTTCCATCCCACCCCCCACTTTCAAGCTGACCTCCTTCCTCCATTTTCTTTTTTTTTTTCTTCTTCTTTACCTTTCACTTTCATCCTTCCCCACCCTCGTCAAGCTGTGTCCCTTCCCATTCTCTTTTTTTTTTTCTTCTTCTTCCGTCAAATTCCATTCTTCCAGTGATTCTTTTTTTTTTTTTTTAAAATTACATTATTTTCTAAACTTTGTTGAGTTAGTGATAACAAAACTAATTATTTTTCTAAGAAAATTTGAATTTTTGAATCAATCAATTAATTTATCTTCTTTTCATATAACTTCAAAATTAAAAATAATAATTTTGAAAGAATAAATGAATTCCCCAAAAAATTGAAAAAGCTTGATGAAATCCGGTAATAAAGTTAAATGATACCTCCTATCCATTTTGAAATCTAATGGGTTCATCAAATTGTTCGAATTTTTTAAAGAAAAATATAGATAAAGGTGTGTTTGGTATGAAGGAAAACATTTTCCAGAAAATGTTTTCCAATTTTCTCATGTTTGATTGGGTTAAATATTTTTCAAATCAACTCATTTTCCTCAAATTTAAGGAAAATGACTTTCCTTCAAAACTTAAGGAAAACATTTTCCAAAACTCTCTTCCAACTTCAAATTACAATTTTTTTTGTTGAAAAAATCAATTTATTCTGTCCCTAACCCTCAAACCAGCCCCCCGAACCACCACCCCCATCGCCGGAAAAAATAAATTAAAGCTTGTTTTCTTAAAAAAAGTTTTTAACTTCAATTTTTTTACCCCTCCCTCACCCCTAACCCCAACTTC